>NW_027637154.1:155699-190699 GCF_951216825.1 Electrona antarctica | reverse complement strand
TCGGCACACTCGATCGACACCGTTGTACCACAAAGTAAATCTGGCAAAACGAACGTGCACACATCAACATACAGCGCCTGCCAGGCTGCCAAGTCTCAACAATACCATCACTGGTTGGCTTATTATTGTTTTCAGAACGTTGTTGTTTAATGGTTGTGAGTCAACACTCGCTGATAGTAAGCATGGGTTGTGAAAGTGACCTCCAGTGTCCTCCGAATGGAACAGAGAGCTACCTCTAATGTTCTCATTGTTAACACCTCCAGTGTCCTCCGAATGGAACAGAGAGCTACCTCTAATGTTCTCATTGTTAAAGTGACACCTCCAGTGTCCTCCGAATGGAACAGAGAGCTACCTCGAATGTTCTCATTGTTAACACCTCCAGTGTCCTCCGAATGGAACAGAGAGCTACCTCGAATGTTCTCATTGTTAACACCTCCAGTGTCCTCCGAATGGAACAGAGAGCTACCTCTAATGTTCTCATTGTTAAAGTGACACCTCCAGTGTCCTCCGAATGGAACAGAGAGCTACCTCGAATGTTCTCATTGTTAAAGTGACACCTCCAGTGTCCTCCGAATGGAACAGAGAGCTACCTCTAATGTTCTCATTGTTAAAAGAAAATGCTAGTATTTACAGGACTTGAAACTTAAACAAAAACATAGTTTTCAACTGGGAAACGAAACGTCTCAAGCCTGCGAGTAGAAAGTAAAAAAATCACACCCATGTGAAGTGAGTGGCGCTCTTATTGTACATCATCATGATGTAAAATAGTCACTGCCTATAATTTGAGTCAAATGTTTCACATTTTGTTTACCATTGCTTTGCAAAACAATGCCATTTACTGCTTTTTATACAGAAATAAAATTGATATTATGCATAATTAAGTTCAGCCTTTTGGCCCGGCCCTCCAAAATATTTTCTGTTTCTCATTTGGCCCCTTGGGAAAAATAATTGCCCACCCCTGCCCTAGGGGGACACAGGGAGAACATGTGAGGGTACCTACCCTAGAGCCAAATTCCAATACCCAAAATCTCGGCCACTCGCTCACTCCCACTCGATCACTCGTGGTCATTCCAGCTTGACCCGGAAATGGTTAACGTTCCGATTGTTAAAGTGCTCCATCGAGGAGGAGAGTGGAGGAGCCGAGTGGGCTCTCCGAGACCGCATAGAGCGAGTGTACATCAGGTGCAGGCTCGGTGGGGTATGTTGTCTCCTCGCTGCGGATTTCCGCATCACGTGTACATGTTTTTTTCCTTCTCCAGTGACATAAGTCCGCCTCCTCCACATGTGGCACAGAAAACACTGCTTGAAACCCGATACTATGCACCCCCCCCACCCCCCATCCACTAGCTGCCGGCCGCTGCGGCTGATGAGACGCTGTCGCTGACTCAACACACACATGCACACACATTAAACTAAAAAGCTTTGCTGTTTGTTGAAGAGACACATTTTCGCTGAATTAATAGAGCTTCAGAATGATACAGTAGCCTATAGCCTATGTGAAAGCGGTGGCCGAACGGATAGCGGCGCGGTCTAGATACCGGAAGGTTCCCAGTTCGAATCAGCCGTCCGACACGTTAAAAATTACCACCGCTGAAATGCCCTTGAACAAGGCATCAACCACTACGATGAAATGTGTTCTATGAGCAGGGCCTGGCTGGAAACAAGTTCTTGAGCTTAGCCCAGATACCCTGGGTAAATATAGATTTAATTTAATTTAATTTAATTTAATTTAATTTAATTTAATTTAATTTCATTTCATTTCATTTCATTTCATTTCATTTCATTTCAAAGTGAAAGGACCACAACAAGCCACTGGCTTTATTGCGTTGTGTGATATAAGCATAATAAAAGTAGGCTATATTGTGCGCACCTCAAAAGCTATAGTTAATTTCTCTCTGTGCATGCCTGAATGCACAGACTGCTATGAATGACGGTGACAAAAATGTATTTATTTATATGTGGACTGAACTGAACTGAATATGTAAGTCAGAGAGACTACCTATAATTCCTGTTATAGTGTCCGTTATTTGCAAAGACCGTCGGAGGAGGGACTGTCCGAGGAGGGGGGGTATTTATACGAGCAAAAAGGAACACGGGCTGCGGGCAGGTCAGGAATTCCCTTCACATTCACAATCATATAATATAAAAGTGTGCGCATCCTGGCGCTTATTCACTATTTCAGGAATAAATAGCCTTGTTGCACATGTTACCAATACATACACATTGGCCTTGGTTACATGCACAAAAATGAATGGTCTATTCTGTAGACTGTACGGCTCTGGGTTCAGAGTTCCAGTGATCCAGCTGTGTGACACTGTATTGTTCCACCACTTTTGCTTTGGCAATGTAAACGTATGTTTTCCCATGCCAATAAAGCCCTTTGAATTGAATTGAATTGATTCACGTCATAAGTGATCGCGGAATGTTCCGTCGCTTTGAAATGACAGCGGAGTACATTCCGATTCTAGAGGCAAATCCACTCCACCACTCTGTCCTCGCATTGAATCCTCTCCTCCTCGCTGGGGGCGGAGCCGAGGAGCGAGTGGAGGACGCGAGGGGAGTGAGCGAGTGTGAAAGTTGCGGTATTGGAATTTGGCTTAGGGGACACGGGGAGAACATGTGAGGGTACATACCCTAGGGGGACACGGGGAGAACATGTGAGGGTACCTACCCTAGGGGGACACGGGGAGAACATGTGAGGGTACATACCCTAGGGGGACACGGGGAGAACATGTGAGGGTACCTACCCTAGGGGACAGGGGGAGAACATGTGAGGGTACCTACCCTAGGGGACACGGGGAGAACATGTGAGGGTACCTACCCTAGGGGACAGGGGGAGAACATGTGAGGATACCTACCCTAGGGGACAGGGGGAGAACATGTGAGGGTACCTACCCTAGGGGACAGGGGGAGAACATGTGAGGGTACCTACCCTAGGGGACACGGGGAGAACATGTGAGGGTACCTACCCTAGGGGGACACGGGGAGAACATGTGAGGGTACATACCCTAGGGAGACACGGGGAGAACATGTGAGTGTACCTACCCTAGGGGACAGGGGGAGAACATGTGAGGGTACCTACCCTAGGGGACACGGGGAGAACATGTGAGGGTACCTACCCTAGGGGACAGTGGGAGAACATGTGAGGATACCTACCCTAGGGGACACGGGGAGAACATGTGAGGGTACATACCCTAGGGGACACGGGGAGAACATGTAAACTCCACACAGAAAGCCCCGTTCGCCAACCCCACTGATGACGCGGATGAGAGAACACACCCCCAGCGCCCACAGCCGGTAGGAATCGAACCCACAACCTTCTAGCTTCTAGGGGCGACTGTGGCTCAGGAGGTAGAGCAGGTCGTCCAATGATCCATGGGTCGGCGGTTCGAATCCCGGCTCCTCCTGTCTACATGTCGAAGTGTCCTTAGGCAAGACACTGAACCCCAAATTACTCCCGATGTGCTGGTTGGTACCTTGCATGGCTTCCGTCGCAATCGGTGTATGAATGTGTGTGAATGGGTGAATGTAATGCACAATCTATGTAAAGCGCCTTGGATAAAGGCGCTATATAAATGCACCATTTACCGTTTACTGACAGCACTACCGACTGCACCACCTATTTGTTTTCGTTTGAATTAAACTTACCCAGGATACTAAAATAATTTAATTAAATGATTAATTAAACTTACCCAGGATACTAAAATAATTTAATTAAATGATTAATTAAACTTACCCAGGATACTAAAATAATTTAATTAAATGATTAATTAAACTTACCCAGGATACTAAAATAATTTAATTAAATGATTAATTAAACTTACCCAGGATACTAAAATAATTTAATTAAATGATTAATTAAACTTACCCAGGATACTAAAATAATTGAATTAAATGATTAATTAAACTTACCCAGGATACAACACGTCCGTTAAAGCAAGGCAGCTTGGCGTTGTCGTCTGAGATCTCCTCTTTCACCACCCTGAGGAGAAACATGAAATAATGAGGTCTCCTGCTTTAGAAACATGAAATAATGAGGTCTCCTGCTTTAGAAACATGAAATAATGAGGTCTCCTGCTTTAGAAACATGAAATAATGAGGTCTCCTGCTTTAGAAACATGAAATAATGAGGTCTCCTGCTTTAGAAACATGAAATAATGAGGTCTCCTGCTTTAGAAACATGAAATAATGAGGTCTCCTGCTTTAGAAACATGAAATAATGAGGTCTCCTGCTTTAGAAACATGAAATAATGAGGTCTCCTGCTTTAGAAACATGAAATAATGAGGTCTCCTGCTATAGAAACATGAAATAATGAGGTCTCCTGCTTTAGAAACATGAAATAATGAGGTCTCCTGCTTTAGAAACATGAAATAATGAGGTCTCCTGCTTTAGAAACATGAAATAATGAGGTCTCCTGCTTTAGAAACATGAAATAATGAGGTCTCCTGCTTTAGAAACATGAAATAATGAGGTCTCCTGCTTTAGAAACATGAAATAATGAGGTCTCCTGCTTTAGAAACATGAAATAATGAGGTCTCCTGCTTTAGAAACATGAACTGCACTCTGTCGAGTGCCTACTTGCTTGTTGCACACTAGTAGGCCATAAATGGCCTACTAGTGCGCAAGCAGAGCGCGCAAGTACTGGTGACGTATATGTCGATCAGTGTCGGGTGGATTAAAGGAAATGTAATTTGTAACCACTTGGGGAGCCCGCTGGCCTAGCGGTCCAGGCACATCATGCCACATAAAGGCTCTGGCCTGACAACGCGTCGCGTGTTCGAGTCCCGTTCATGTGTACTGACATTTGTTGTGCACAAATGTCAGTAGTATTATAAAGTTATATACAAAAATACCCTAACAGTCAAAACAAAGAATACACTTTCACTGCTCACCAAAAACTGTTCATCACAACATGTGCTGGAAAAAGTCTGTCTGTCTGTGGTCTGTGTGATATAAAATAATATAAAAGGTACAACAGTATTTGACATAATAGTGGAAGAAGGAAGAGGAATATCAGAATGTCTAATGGTCAAATCAATAGAGGATGAAGCTAAACAAACAGACAACATGAGCCACATATTGTTAATATTATTATTAAATATTATAGTAGCATCACTGACATAATATTATTATTATTAGATATTATATTATAGTGTCCTTATCGGCTCATAAAGACAAGGTTTTTGGACTAAAGGGAATGATTGTTGTGAAGCTGCCACAGTGACACACATTCCTCTGACACGCACGCACACACGCACGCTACTAACTAAACGAACAAGTAAATAAACATGCTGGTGTTTCCATTGGTTGAAGCCAACTCTCCCAGGGAGCGCTTGTTTTACCCGGCCGGCTACACTACTAGTGCCCCAGGGAGCGCTTGTTTTACCCGGCCGGCTACACTACTAGTGCCCCAGGGAGCGCTTGTTTTACCCTGCCGGCTACACTACTAGTGCCCCAGGGAGCGCTTGTTTTACCCTGCCGGCTACACTACTAGTGCCCCAGGGAGCGCTTGTTTTACCCTGCCGGCTACACTACTAGTGCCCCAGGGAGCGCTTGTTTTACCCTGCCGGCTACACTACTAGTGCCCCAGGGAGCGCTTGTTTTACCCGGCCGGCTACACTACTAGTGCCCCAGGGAGCGCTTGTTTTACCCTGCCGGCTACACTACTAGTGCCCCAGGGAGCGCTTGTTTTACCCTGCCGGCTACACTACTAGTGCCCCAGGGAGCGCTTGTTTTACCCTGCCGGCTACACTACTATAGTGCCCTACTAGTAGCAGCAAGTAGTGACCGCCGGCACGGGCAGGGCTTTCAACCTTCTGATACAAACACAGAACCCAACTCACCTGTAGAGTCTATTGACTGCTGTACTCACTAAACTAGTCTAGTGACCACTATACTCACTAAACTAGTCTAGTGACTACTATACTCACTAAACTAGTCTAGTGACTACTGTACTCACTAAACTAGTCTAGTGACTACTATACTCACTAAACTAGTCTAGTGACTACTGTACTCACTAAACTAACACAAACACACCTCACTAGTCAAGTGGAATACTAACTCGACTTGCAAACCAAACCTCACGTGTTCAAATCCCACTGCTACTGAATATTTTTCCAACAACCGCGGACTACTTTTTTACTACTTTTCAAACAATTTTTTACTACTTTTTTGGACAATGAAGTATAGTTCAGTGGGCAGTTCAGAAACCAGTCTGTGTCTCAGCCCTAACCCTAGCCCTCCTATGAGACAGACTGGTTTCTGAACTGCCCACAGCCCTCCTATGAGACACAGACTGGTTTCTGAACTGCCCACAGCCCTCCTATGAGACACAGACTGGTTTCTGAAATGCCCACAGCCCTCCTATGAGACACAGACTGGTTTCTGAACTGCCCACAGCCCTCCTATGAGACAGACTGTTTTCTTAACTGCCCACAGCCCTCCTATGAGACACAGACTGGTTTCTGATCTGCCCACAGCCCTCCTATGAGACACAGACTGCTTTCTGAACTGCCCACAGCCCTCCTATGAGACACAGACTGGTTTCTGAACTGCCCACAGCCCTCCTATGACAGACTGGTTTCTGAACTGCCCACAGCCCTCCTATGAGACACAGACTGGTTTCTGAACTGCCCACAGCCCTCCTATGAGACACAGACTGGTTTCTGAACTGTGCACAGCCCTCCTATGAGACACAGACTGGTTTCTGAACTGCCCACAGCCCTCCTATGAGACACAGACTGGTTTCTGAACTGCCCACAGCCCTCCTATGAGACACAGACTGGTTTCTGAACTGCCCACAACCCTCCTATGAGACACAGACTGGTTTCTGAACTGCCCACAGCCCTCCTATGAGACACAGACTGGTTTCTGAAATGCCCACAGCCCTCCAATGAGACACAGACTGGTTTCTGAACTGTCCACAGCCCTCCTATGAGACACAGACTGGTTTCTGAACTGCCCACAGCCAGACACAGACTGGTTTCTGAACTGCCCACAACCTCCTATGAGACAGACTGTTTTCTTAACTGCCCACAGCCCTCCTATGAGACACAGACCGGTTTCTGAACTGCCCACAGCCCTCCTATGAGACACAGACTGGTTTCTGAACTGCCCACATCCCTCCTATGAGACACAGACTGGTTTCTGAACTGCCCTCCTATGAGACACAGACTGGTTTCTGAACTGCCCACAGCCCTCCTATGAGACACAGACTGGTTTCTGAACTACCCTTGAAGAAGTATTTATAGAGTTAGTACAACATTGTTTAAAGGGTATATTTAGGAGTATTTTAGAGTATTTTACCCAAAGTCTTGGTCCAGAGACTTGAAGAAGTATTTATAGAGTTAGTAAAACATTGTTTAAAGAGTATATTTAGGAGTATTTTAGAGTATTTTACCCAAAGTCTTGGTCCAGAGACTTGAAGAAGTATTTGTAGTTTGGTTTATTCTTCAGGACATTCTTGAAGTCTCCCAGAGTGACGTCATCGGAGGGAACGTTAACTTTCACTAGGTATGGAGTCTCCTGCTCGTCTAGATGGTAGATGATCTTAGTCTCCATGACGAGGGGTCCACCACCTTCACCTTACAGTTAAAGAACAGGGGGTCCGCGGACCATCACCTTCACCCTACAGTTAGAGATCAACAGGGGGTCCGCGGACCATCACCTTCAGCCTACAGTTAGAGAACAACAGGGGGTCCGCGGACCATCACGTCCTTCAGCCAGGCCTGCTGGGTCCCTTATTCCTTTATAGTCCAGGGAAAATAAGATCCTTAATTAGCGTCGAGACGTTAATAAAATAAGACCCTTTAGCGTCGAGACGTTAATAAAATAAGATCCTCTATCGTCGACGCGTTGGAAGGTTCCAAAGTGTTTCAGAGCTCCATGAACAACAGCAGATATCTATATATCTATATGTATATATATCTATATTTATACATATGTATATGTGTATATATAATGTACATTAAGCTATGAGGAAGATCTATAAGTTATCTCTAAGGCTGTATGAGCCTGGCTGCTGTTAATATAGATCTGGTAACACAAACATCAACAAACAACAGCAGGATGTGACCATCATCTGACCAGGACACAGCCCGGCCGTGACGTCACTCACACCACCGCTAGCCTGCAGCGCCATCTAGTGGCGAGGAGGAGAACCGCAGGAATGTGTTCTTTATTTATTCATTATTCTGTTGTTTTTATTTATAAAGCACTTTGTGAGTTCTCTATGTGAGAAGTGCTATATCAATAAAACTATACAGATATAGCTATAATACAGTACTGAAATAAGGCAGATGAAAATGTTGAAAATGTTTGAAATAATAATAATTAAAACCCAAATTATTTAGGAAACAAAAACAACGTGTCCACGACCCACTAATGGGTCCCGAGCCGCTGTTTGGGAACCAAACTCTTGACTCTGTTGTTTACATTTCTGACTAATAAAGTAGCCTATTCAATCAATCAATCAATCAATCAATCAATCAATCAATAAAACCCATCTGAAAATATGTGGTGTCACTGTTTTATATTTTGTGTGCTTCTTGTATTTGTGTCATTCTCACAGACTCACAGACTTCTACATTAAAACATTAATTACGGCTCAATGTGAAATTATAGGCTAAATGTATGCTTTGCTGCCATCTGGTGGTGATAAGGGACAGTCGCATAGTGCATCACGAAGAACAACTGAAAGCAGATCTACAAGCTCACAACGCGTCGCATCAGAGACGCGTTGTGGGCTTGTAGATCGGCTATTTTCCACTACACGAGTCACGTGACTGTGTTTACATCTGCCAGCTAGCCGGCTAGCCTAGCTCAGCTAGCCTAAATAGCTTCTGAGATTGAATGTAAAACTAAAACAAGAGTTTTTGTTATAAAAGGTTCTTTATTTTAATCGACATTTTGTGTTAAATAATCTGACATCCTTTAATACAATAAAAACAACAGCCATAAAATACAAATAAAGCTAACAATAGCTGAAGCTAACACAAACTGCGCATGCTCAGTTAGTCGCAGAACCGACGGTGACGTCAGCGCTCCGAAAACAGCCGATGTTCAGAGCTTGAAGATCGGCGACGGAGCATGCGCAGTGCAGAGTCACGGAATCCGACAGGGTCACAGATCTCAGTGTAACACACCGGAAGTCTCTGTTTTATTCTGTCCCGTTTGTGTTTACATCCGGTAGTATGTTAGCATGCTAGGCTAGCTCCTTAAATTATTATAAACGTCCTGCATTTAATTTAGTTGTAATTAAAGTGTTCTCAGTTTAAATGAATGAACAGTTTATGTTAAAGAATCACCAACCGTTCACTACGAGAATAAAACACGTTATTATAAAGATAAAATAACGATAACAACTAATAAAAACACACCACATTATTACATTACACTGAGCTGGTAGATTCACCACCAGGTGGCGATATCGTCAGAGCTACAAGCCCACAACAAGTGGCATCAGCGGAGTTTTGATTGATTGATTGAAAATTGTATTAACAGTTTGCAGAATTACAGTACATTTCAAGCACAAACTCAATACAAAGGCTGTTAACTGTGAGTGGACGACCCAATTAAGCATTACACTTGTTTACAACAGGGTCCACCATGTTCAATTCATCAAAACATTTAGAGACGTACAAATAGACACTTCTATATAGACAAAGAACAGTACAGTAATTCATCATAATGGAGGTAAAAAGGGAAAATAAACATATACAGTTGCACTCCCTCTGGTGTTGTGGGTGTGGACTTCGTTAACATTAAGGAAGTATCTACACAGGTACATGGGTATCTTGGTGGAGTATCGAATCTTGTGGACCAGACCCATTGCAAGATGCTGTACTCTGTCGTCGACCCTAAGCCATGCCAGTCTGTCAAAGTGGGCAGGGGTGAGGTGGGTTCGGGGGGTGAGGCCAAGTAGGAGCCTGACCAGTTTGTTTTGGGAGGTCTGGGAGCGTCTGTTTGGGAGCGTTGTGGGTTTGTAGATCTGCTATGGAGAAAGTTGCTTTGGAAAAGTAACTGTGACGGAGTGGTTCCCAAAGTGTGGTCCGGGGACCCCCAGGGGTCCTTGAGGGAGTTCCAGGGGGTCCCCAGCTAAATGATAGTTATAGTAACTCTGAGTGTACAAATGGAACAAAATGGACCCTAACCCAAATTAACATTGATTTTACAATATAAATTGGGGGTCCCATAGATAGAAATGCCATTAAATGGGGGTCCGTAGACTAATGCATGTCAAACTGGGGGTCCTTGAAATTAAACGGGTTGAGAATCACTGCTAGAGCCGTAAAGATCTTCTCTTATGGGGGTCCCTGGAATATGATTTCTAATGGGGGTCCCTGGAATATGATTTCTAATGGGGGTCCCTGGAATATGATTTCTAATGGGGGTCCCTGGAATATATATTCTAATATATTATTTAGGCCCCACAATCTATAAATCTCACACTATTAAGGCAACCGGCCGGTTCCACGCGCTGCACAAAGTGCCCTTTTTTTCCCCACTTGAGCACCTGCCCCTCTGAATGTCTGTGCACGCCACTGTTTAAAATAATATATCAATAGAAGTGAAGTAGTTCTGTTCATTATGAGTTATTTTAAAGAATATTAAATTCATATTTTCTGTTAGTCGCCTTAAACCTTAGAGCAGTGGTTGTTCCCAAACTTGTTCATGTCAAGGACCCCCACATCGACACTTACATCAGCCCGCGGACCCCCATTTGAAGAGATATGCCAGGGACCCCCACATCGACACTTATATCAGCCCGCGGACCCCCATTTGAAGAGATATGCCAGGGACCCCCACATCGACACTTATATCAGCCCGCGGACCCCCATTTGAAGTGATATGCCAGGGACCCCCATAAGACTTTTATCTGAACAATTTTAATTTGAACCCAGTTTTAACTGTTTTAACCTATTTAATGGCATTTCTATCTCCCGAGTCCCAATTTCCCTCTCGCCCCCCCCCTCTCTCTCCCTCCCACTCGCCCCCCCCCCCTCTCTCTCCCTCCCACTCGCCTCCCCCCCTCTCTCTCTCTCCCTCTCGCCCCTCCCCTCTCTCTCCTTCCCTCTCGCCCCCCCCCCCTCTCTCTCCCTCCCACTCGCCCCCCTCTCTCTCTCTCTCCCTCTCGCCCCTCCCCTCTCTCTCTCTCCTTCCCTCTCGCCCCCTCCCCCCGCTCTCTCTCTCTCTCCCCCTCTCCCCCCCCCCCCCCCCTCTCTCTCTGGCCATGATGCTCATCTCTGATTTAAGAGGTAAAATTGTGTGAATAAATTAATAAATGGATGGTTTGAGGTAGGTTAGCCTCGATACCCAGGCTTTAATTTCGTCTGCGCCAAGAGGTAGGTTATTTATTTTGAGTGAGTGAGTGTGTGTGTGAGAGAAGTTAGAAGTTGCTCAGTGGCGTTTTGAAGCACCAGGTCTGCCATTCTCCGTTATCACCACAAGGCGGGAGCAAAGCCTGTATTTTGGGTCATATTGTACATTGGACCTCATGCAGACAGACAGGAATCAGAGCACAGGATCATTATTTATTCGCCATTTAATCCACGGACCACCATTTGATGACATTTAGCCTCTCAGACCCATCTGAGCCACGGACCACCATTTGATGACATTTAGCCTCTCAGACCCATTTGAGCCACGGACCACCATCTGATGACATTTAGCCTCTCAGACCCATTTGAGCCACGGACCACCATCTGATGACATTTAGCCTCTCAGACCCATTTGAGCCACGGACCACCATCTGATGACATTTAGCCTCTCAGACCCAAAACTAAAGAATATTTTGTTGTCGTTGGATAAGATTTTGTCCACAGTTCCATCCATGCTGTATTGATGTTGGTACCATTAGGAGAGATAACATGATGTTGGTACCATTAGGAGAGATAACATGGTGTTGGTACCATTAGGAGAGATAACATGGTGTTGGTACCATTAGGAGAGATAACACATGATGTTGGTACCATTAGGAGAGATAACATGGTGTTGGTACCATTAGGAGAGATAACATGGTGTTGGTACCATTAGGAGAGATAACATGGTGTTGGTACCATTAGGAGAGATAACATGGTGTTGGTACCATTAGGAGAGATAACATGATGTTGGTACCATTAGGAGAGATAACATGGTGTTGGTACCATTAGGAGAGATAACATGATGTTGGTACCATTAGGAGAGATAACATGGTGTTGGTACCATTAGGAGAGATAACATGGTGTTGGTACCATCATGAGAGATAACATGATGTTGGTACCATTAGGAGAGATAACATGGTGTTGGTACCATTAGGAGAGATAACATGATGTTGGTACCATTAGGAGAGATAACATGATGTTGGTACCATCAGGAGAGATAACATGATGTTGGTACCATTAGGAGAGATAACATGATGTTGGTACCATTAGGAGAGATAACATGATGTTGGTACCATTAGGAGAGATAACATGATGTTGGTACCATTAGGAGAGATAACATGATGTTGGTACCATTAGGAGAGATAACATGATGTTGGTACCATTAGGAGAGATAACATGGTGTTGGTACCATTAGGAGAGATAACATGGTGTTGGTACCATTAGGAGAGATAACATGATGTTGGTACCATTAGGAGAGATAACATGATGTTGGTACCATTAGGAGAGATAACATGGTGTTGGTACCATTAGGAGAGATAACATGATGTTGGTACCATTAGGAGAGATAACATGATGTTGGTACCATTAGGAGAGATAACATGATGTTGGTACCATTAGGAGAGATAACATGATGTTGGTACCATTAGGAGAGATAACATGATGTTGGTACCATTAGGAGAGATAACATGGTGTTGGTACCATTAGGAGAG
This sequence comes from Electrona antarctica, assembly GCF_951216825.1. Classification (NCBI taxonomy): domain Eukaryota; kingdom Metazoa; phylum Chordata; class Actinopteri; order Myctophiformes; family Myctophidae; genus Electrona; species Electrona antarctica. The sequence continues at coordinate 177,848 of NW_027637154.1, read as the reverse complement.
ATAACATGGTGTTGGTACCATTAGGAGAGATAACATGGTGTTGGTACCATTAGGAGAGATAACATGATGTTGGTACCATTAGGAGAGATAACATGGTGTTGGTACCATTAGGAGAGATAACATGATGTTGGTACCATTATGAGAGATAACATGATGTTGGTACCATTAGGAGAGATAACATGATGTTGGTACCATTAGGAGAGATAACATGATGTTGGTACCATTAGGAGAGATAACATGATGTCGGTACCATTAGGAGAGATAACATGATACACGATGTTGGTACCATTAGGAAAGATAACATGATGTTGGTACCATTAGGAGAGATAACATGGTGTTGGTACCATTAGGAGAGATAACATGGTGTTGGTACCACTAGGAGAGATAACATGATGTTGGTACCATTAGGAGAGATAACATGATGTTGGTACCATTAGGAGAGATAACATGATGTTGGTACCATTAGGAGAGATAACATGGTGTTGGTACCATTAGGAGAGATAACATGATGTTGGTACCATTAGGAGAGATAACATGATGTTGGTACCATTAGGAGAGATAACATGCTACATGATGTTGGTACCATTAGGAGAGATAACATGATGTTGGTACCATTAGGAGAGATAACATGATGTTGGTACCATTAGGAGAGATAACATGCTACATGATGTTGGTACCATTAGGAGAGATAACAGGCAAGCGTTGATCAAAATAACAATTATTCTACATTCTCTAATTGTGTAGACTTCTGGTAAATTAAGTAATGCAGATGTTTAACAATGATTTAACTCTTGAGAGCATAACATGTAACAAATGGACCAGTAACTCCAGAGTTAAAGATCTATAAGGGTCCATTTGGTTACCAACTCTCCATCAATTAGCTGGGGACCACCTGGAACCCCCCCAAGGACCACTGGTTGAAAACCACTGAATTAACCCAAGCAGTGACGTCATGAAGAATTTGTAACTCCTCGTTTGATCATAATTACTACTGGAATGAAACAAGATTCTGAAACAGGTCTGAGTGAATCATGTGTTGGTTGTGAGCAGAGCTCTGCCCCCACAGAGCTCCGCCCCCACAGAGCTCTGCCCCCACAGAGCTCCGCCCCCCACAGAGCTCCGCCCCCCACAGAGCTCCGCCCCCACAGAGCGGCCCCCCACAGAGCGGCCCCCCGTGACAATTATAAGAACTCTTTGTCTCTGAAACAAAGTATTTCTTTGCTTCCAGTAATGAAAGTATTAAATAGTTAAGTAATTAAACCAAGTATTTTGCTTCCAGTAAGGACAGTATTCCATAAGTGTGGCCGCCGCCTGTCCAGCACAACACACCGGTCACCTCAGGAAAACAAGCAGGTGTTGATCCAATAGAATTAATAATAATAATAACTAGAACTGCTCTGTCGAGTGCCTACTTGATAATAATAATAACTAGAACTGCTCTCTGTCGAGTGCCTACTTGATAATAATAATAACTAGAACTGCTCTGTCGAGTGCCTACTTGATAATAATAATAACTAGAACTTCTCTCTGTCGAGTGCCTACTTGATAATAATAACTAGAACTGCTCTGTCGAGTGCCTACTTGATAATAATAACTAGAACTGCTCTCTGTCGAGTGCCTACTTGATAATAATAATAATAATAACTAGAACTGCTCTCTGTCGAGTGCCTACTTGATAATAATAATAACTAGAACTGCTCTCTGTCGAGTGCCTACTTGATAATAATAATAATAATAACTAGAACTGCTCTCTGTCGAGTGCCTACTTGATAATAATAATAACTAGAACTGCTCTGTCGAGTGCCTACTTGATAATAATAACTAGAACTGCTCTCTGTCGAGTGCCTACTTGATAATAATAATAATAATAACTAGAACTGCTCTCTGTCGAGTGTCTACTTGATAATAATAATAACTAGAACTGCTCTGTCGAGTGCCTACTTGATAATAATAACTAGAACTGCTCTCTGTCGAGTGCCTACTTGATAATAATAATAACTAGAACTGCTCTCTGTCGAGTGCCTACTTGATAATAATAATAATAACTAGAACTGCTCTCTGTCGAGTGCCTACTTGATAATAATAATAATAACTAGAACTGCTCTCTGTCGAGTGCCTACTTGATAATAATAATAATAACTAGAACTGCTCTGTCGAGTGCCTACTTGATAATAATAATAACCAGAACTGCTCTCTGTCGAGTGCCTACTTGATAATAATAACTAGAACTGCTCTCTGTCGAGTGCCTACTTGATAATAATAACTAGAACTGCTCTGTCGAGTGCCTACTTGATAATAATAATAACCAGAACTGCTCTCTGTCGAGTGCCTACTTGATAATAATAATAATAACTAGAACTGCTCTGTCGAGTGCCTACTTGATAATAATAACTAGAACTGCTCTCTGTCGAGTGCCTACTTGATAATAATAACTAGAACTGCTCTCTGTCGAGTGCCTACTTGATAATAATAATAATAACTAGAACTGCTCTCTGTCGAGTGCCTACTTGATAATAATAATAACTAGAACTGCTCTCTGTCGAGTGCCTACTTGATAATAATAACTAGAACTGCTCTCTGTCGAGTGCCTACTTGATAATAATAACTAGAACTGCTCTCTGTCGAGTGCCTACTTGATAATAATAACTAGAACTGCTCTGTCGAGTGCCTACTTGATAATAATAATAACTAGAACTGCTCTCTGTCGAGTGCCTACTTGATAATAATAACTAGAACTGCTCTCTGTCGAGTGCCTACTTGATAATAATAATAACTAGAACTGCTCTCTGTCGAGTGCCTACTTGATAATAATAATAACTAGAACTGCTCTCTGTCGAGTGCCTACTTGATAATAATAATAACTAGAACTGCTCTCTGTCGAGTGCCTACTTGATAATAATAATAACTAGAACTGCTCTGTCGAGTGCCTACTTGATAATAATAATAACTAGAACTGCTCTGTCGAGTGCCTACTTGATAATAATAATAATAACTAGAACTGCTCTGTCGAGTGCCTACTTGATAATAATAATAATAACTAGAACTGCTCTCTGTCGAGTGCCTACTTGATAATAATAATAATAACTAGAACTGCTCTCTGTCGAGTGCCTACTTGATAATAATAATAATAACTAGAACTGCTCTCTGTCGAGTGCCTACTTGATAATAATAATAATAACTAGAACTGCTCTCTGTCGAGTGCCTACTTGATAATAATAATAACTAGAACTGCTCTGTCGAGTGCCTACTTGATAATAATAATAACTAGAACTGCTCTGTCGAGTGCCTACTTGATAATAATAATAATAACTAGAACTGCTCTCTGTCGAGTGCCTACTTGATAATAATAACTAGAACTGCTCTGTCGAGTGCCTACTTGATAATAATAATAACTAGAACTGCTCTCTGTCGAGTGCCTACTTGATAATAATAATAATAACTAGAACTGCTCTGTCGAGTGCCTACTTGATAATAATAATAACTAGAACTGCTCTGTCGAGTGCCTACTTGATAATAATAATAATAACTAGAACTGCTCTGTCGAGTGCCTACTTGATAATAATAATAACTAGAACTGCTCTGTCGAGTGCCTACTTGATAATAATAATAACTAGAACTGCTCTGTCGAGTGCCTACTTGATAATAATAACTAGAACTGCTCTCTGTCGAGTGCCTACTTGATAATAATAACTAGAACTGCTCTGTCGAGTGCCTACTTGATAATAATAATAATAATAACTAGAACTGCTCTGTCGAGTGCCTACTTGATAATAATAATAATAACTAGAACTGCTCTCTGTCGAGTGCCTACTTGATAATAATAATAACTAGAACTGCTCTCTGTCGAGTGCCTACTTGATAATAATAATAATAACTAGAACTGCTCTGTCGAGTGCCTACTTGATAATAATAATAATAACTAGAACTGCTCTCTGTCGAGTGCCTACTTGATAATAATAACTAGAACTGCTCTCTGTCGAGTGCCTACTTGATAATAATAACTAGAACTTCTCTGTCGAGTGCCTACTTGATAATAATAACTAGAACTGCTCTGTCGAGTGCCTACTTGATAATAATAATAACTAGAACTGCTCTCTGTCGAGTGCCTACTTGATAATAATAATAATAACTAGAACTGCTGTCGAGTGCCTACTTGATAATAATAATAACTAGAACTGCTCTGTCGAGTGCCTACTTGATAATAATAATAACTAGAACTGCTGTCGAGTGCCTACTTGATAATAATAATAACTAGAACTGCTCTGTCGAGTGCCTACTTGATAATAATAACTAGAACTGCTCTGTCGAGTGCCTACTTGATAATAATAATAATAACTAGAACTGCTCTGTCGAGTGCCTACTTGATAATAATAATAACTAGAACTGCTCTCTGTCGAGTGCCTACTTGATAATAATAACAACTAGAACTGCTCTCTGTCGAGTGCCTACTTGATAATAATAATAACTAGAACTGCTCTCTGTCGAGTGCCTACTTGATAATAATAATAATAACTAGAACTGCTCTCTGTCGAGTGCCTACTTGATAATAATAATAATAATAACTAGAACTGCTCTCTGTCGAGTGCCTACTTGATAATAATAATAACTAGAACTGCTCTCTGTCGAGTGCCTACTTGATAATAATAATAATAACTAGAACTGCTCTGTCGAGTGCCTACTTGATAATAATAATAATAATAACTAGAACTGCTCTGTCGAGTGCCTACTTGATAATAATAACAACTAGAACTGCTCTCTGTCGAGTGCCTACTTGATAATAATAATAACTAGAACTGCTCTCTGTCGAGTGCCTACTTGATAATAATAATAACTAGAACTGCTCTCTGTCAAGTGCCTACTTGATAATAATAATAACTAGAACTGCTCTCTGTCGAGTGCCTACTTGATAATAATAACTAGAACTGCTCTGTCGAGTGCCTACTTGATAATAATAATAATAACTAGAACTGCTCTGTCGAGTGCCTACTTGATAATAATAATAACTAGAACTGCTCTGTCGAGTGCCTACTTGATAATAATAATAATAACTAGAACTGCTCTCTGTCGAGTGCCTACTTGATAATAATAATAATAACTAGAACTGCTCTGTCGAGTGCCTACTTGATAATAATAATAATAACTAGAACTGCTCTCTGTCGAGTGCCTACTTGATAATAATAATAATAACTAGAACTGCTCTCTGTCGAGTGCCTACTTGATAATAATAATAATAACTAGAACTGCTCTCTGTCGAGTGCCTACTTGATAATAATAATAACTAGAACTGCTCTGTCGAGTGCCTACTTGATAATAATAATAATAACTAGAACTGCTCTCTGTCGAGTGCCTACTTGATAATAATAATAATAACTAGAACTGCTCTCTGTCGAGTGCCTACTTGATAATAATAATAATAACTAGAACTGCTCTGTCGAGTGCCTACTTGATAATAATAATAATAACTAGAACTGCTCTGTCGAGTGCCTACTTGATAATAATAATAACTAGAACTGCTCTCTGTCGAGTGCCTACTTGATAATAATAATAACTAGAACTGCTCTGTCGAGTGCCTACTTGATAATAATAATAATAACTAGAACTGCTCTCTGTCGAGTGCCTACTTGATAATAATAATAATAACTAGAACTGCTCTCTGTCGAGTGCCTACTTGATAATAATAATAATAACTAGAACTGCTCTCTGTCGAGTGCCTACTTGATAATAATAATAACTAGAACTGCTCTGTCGAGTGCCTACTTGATGATAATAATAATAACTAGAACTGCTCTGTCGAGTGCCTACTTGATAATAATAATAACTAGAACTGCTCTGTCGAGTGTCTACTTGATGATAATAATAATAACTAGAACTGCTCTCTGTCGAGTGCCTACTTGATAATAATAATAACTAGAACTGCTCTGTCGAGTGCCTACTTGATAATAATAATAACTAGAACTGCTCTCTGTCGAGTGCCTACTTGATAATAATAATAATAACTAGAACTGCTCTCTGTTGAGTGCCTACTTGATAATAATAATAATAACTAGAACTGCTCTCTGTCGAGTGCCTACTTGATAATAATAATAATAACTAGAACTGCTCTCTGTTGAGTGCCTACTTGATAATAATAATAATAACTAGAACTGCTCTGTCGAGTGCCTACTTGATAATAATAATAATAACTAGAACTGCTCTCTGTCGAGTGCCTACTTGATAATAATAATAATAACTAGAACTGCTCTCTGTCGAGTGCCTACTTGATAATAATAATAATAACTAGAACTGCTCTCTGTCGAGTGCCTACTTGATAATAATAATAACTAGAACTGCTCTGTCGAGTGCCTACTTGATGATAATAATAATAACTAGAACTGCTCTGTCGAGTGCCTACTTGATAATAATAATAACTAGAACTGCTCTGTCGAGTGTCTACTTGATGATAATAATAATAACTAGAACTGCTCTCTGTCGAGTGCCTACTTGATAATAATAATAACTAGAACTGCTCTGTCGAGTGCCTACTTGATAATAATAATAACTAGAACTGCTCTCTGTCGAGTGCCTACTTGATAATAATAATAATAACTAGAACTGCTCTCTGTTGAGTGCCTACTTGATAATAATAATAATAACTAGAACTGCTCTCTGTCGAGTGCCTACTTGATAATAATAATAATAACTAGAACTGCTCTCTGTTGAGTGCCTACTTGATAATAATAATAATAACTAGAACTGCTCTGTCGAGTGCCTACTTGATAATAATAATAATAACTAGAACTGCTCTCTGTTGAGTGCCTACTTGATAATAATAATAATAACTAGAACTGCTCTCTGTCGAGTGCCTACTTGATAATAATAATAATAACTAGAACTGCTCTGTCGAGTGCCTACTTGATAATAATAATAATAACTAGAACTGCTCTGTCGAGTGCCTACTTGATAATAATAATAATAACTAGAACTGCTCTCTGTCGAGTGCCTACTTGATAATAATAATAATAACTAGAACTGCTCTCTGTCGAGTGCCTACTTGATGATAATAATAACTAGAACTGCTCTGTCGAGTGCCTACTTGATAATAATAATAATAACTAGAACTGCTCTGTCGAGTGCCTACTTGATAATAATAATAACTAGAACTGCTCTGTCGAGTGCCTACTTGATAATAATAATAATAACTAGAACTGCTCTGTCGAGTGCCTACTTGATAATAATAATAATAACTAGAACTGCTCTGTCGAGTGCCTACTTGATAATAATAATAATAACTAGAACTGCTCTGTCGAGTGCCTACTTGATAATAATAATAATAACTAGAACTGCTCTCTGTCGAGTGCCTACTTGATAATAATAATAACTAGAACTGCTCTCTGTCGAGTGCCTACTTGATAATAATAATAACTAGAACTGCTCTGTCGAGTGCCTACTTGATAATAATAATAATAACTAGAACTGCTCTCTGTCGAGTGCCTACTTGATAATAATAATAACTAGAACTGCTCTGTCGAGTGCCTACTTGATAATAATAATAATAACTAGAACTGCTCTCTGTCGAGTGCCTACTTGATAATAATAATAACTAGAACTGCTCTGTCGAGTGCCTACTTGATAATAATAATAATAACTAGAACTGCTCTCTGTCGAGTGCCTACTTGATGATAATAATAATAACTAGAACTGCTCTGTAGAGTGTCTACTTGATAATAATAATAACTAGAACTGCTCTCTGTCGAGTGCCTACTTGATAATAATAATAACTAGAACTGCTCTGTCGAGTGCCTACTTGATAATAATAATAATAACTAGAACTGCTCTCTGTCGAGTGCCTACTTGATGATAATAATAATAACTAGAACTGCTCTGTCGAGTGTCTACTTGATAATAATAATAACTAGAACTGCTCTCTGTCGAGTGCCTACTTGATAATAATAATAACTAGAACTGCTCTGTCGAGTGCCTACTTGATGATAATAATAATAACTAGAACTGCTCTGTCGAGTGCCTACTTGATAATAATAATAACTAGAACTGCTCTGTCGAGTGCCTACTTGATAATAATAATAACTAGAACTGCTCTGTCGAGTGCCTACTTGATAATAATAATAATAACTAGAACTGCTCTCTGTCGAGTGCCTACTTGATGATAATAATAATAACTAGAACTGCTCTCTGTCGAGTGCCTACTTGATGATAATAATAACTAGAACTGCTCTGTCGAGTGCCTACTTGATAATAATAATAATAACTAGAACTGCTCTCTGTCGAGTGCCTACTTGATAATAATAATAATAACTAGAACTGCTCTCTGTCGAGTGCCTACTTGATGATAATAATAACTAGAACTGCTCTGTCGAGTGCCTACTTGATAATAATAACTAGAACTGCTCTGTCGAGTGCCTACTTGATAATAATAATAACTAGAACTGCTCTCTGTCGAGTGCCTACTTGATGATAATAATAACTAGAACTGCTCTGTCGAGTGCCTACTTGATAATAATAACTAGAACTGCTCTCTGTCGAGTGCCTACTTGATAATAATAACTAGAACTGCTCTGTCGAGTGCCTACTTGATAATAATAATAATAACTAGAACTGCTCTCTGTCGAGTGCCTACTTGATAATAATAATAATAACTAGAACTGCTCTCTGTCGAGTGCCTACTTGATAATAATAATAACTAGAACTGCTCTCTGTCGAGTACCTACTTGATAATAATAACTAGAACTGCTCTGTCGAGTGCCTACTTGATAATAATAATAATAACTAGAACTGCTCTCTGTCGAGTGCCTACTTGATAATAATAATAATAACTAGAACTGCTCTGTCGAGTGCCTACTTGATAATAATAATAACTAGAACTGCTCTCTGTCGAGTGCCTACTTGATGATAATAATAACTAGAACTGCTCTCTGTCGAGTGCCTACTTGATAATAATAATAATAACTAGAACTGCTCTCTGTCGAGTGCCTACTTGATGATAATAATAACTAGAACTGCTCTCTGTCGAGTGCCTACTTGATGATAATAATAACTAGAACTGCTCTGTCGAGTGCCTACTTGATAATAATAATAACTAGAACTGCTCTCTGTCGAGTGCCTACTTGATAATAATAATAATAACTAGAACTGCTCTGTCGAGTGCCTACTTGATAATAATAATAATAACTAGAACTGCTCTGTCGAGTGCCTACTTGATAATAATAATAACTAGAACTGCTCTCTGTCGAGTGCCTGCTTGATAATAATAATAATAACTAGAACTGCTCTGTCGAGTGCCTACTTGATAATAATAATAATAACTAGAACTGCTCTCTGTCGAGTGCCTACTTGATAATAATAATAATAACTAGAACTGCTCTCTGTCGAGTGCCTACTTGATAATAATAATAATAACTAGAACTGCTCTCTGTCGAGTGCCTACTTGATAATAATAATAATAACTAGAACTGCTCTGTCGAGTGCCTACTTGATAATAATAATAACTAGAACTGCTCTGTCGAGTGCCTACTTGATAATAATAATAACTAGAACTGCTCTGTCGAGTGCCTACTTGATAATAATAATAACTAGAACTGCTCTGTCGAGTGCCTACTTGATAATAATAATAACTAGAACTGCTCTGTCGAGTGCCTACTTGATAATAATAATAACTAGAACTGCTCTGTCGAGTGCCTACTTGATGATAATAATAACTAGAACTGCTCTGTCGAGTGCCTACTTGATAATAATAATAACTAGAACTGCTCTCTGTCGAGTGCCTACTTGATAATAATAATAATAACTAGAACTGCTCTCTGTCGAGTGCCTACTTGATAATAATAATAATAACTAGAACTGCTCTCTGTCGAGTGCCTACTTGATGATAATAATAACTAGAACTGCTCTGTCGAGTGCCTACTTGATAATAATAATAACTAGAACTGCTCTCTGTCGAGTGCCTACTTGATAATAATAATAACTAGAACTGCTCTCTGTCGAGTGCCTACTTGATAATAATAATAACTAGAACTGCTCTGTCGAGTGCCTACTTAATAATAATAATAATAACTAGAACTGCTCTGTCGAGTGCCTACTTGATAATAATAATAACTAGAACTGCTCTGTCGAGTGCCTACTTGATAATAATAATAACTAGAACTGCTCTGTCGAGTGCCTACTTGATAATAATAATAATAACTAGAACTGCTCTCTGTCGAGTGCCTACTTGATAATAATAATAACTAGAACTGCTCTGTCGAGTGCCTACTTGATAATAATAATAACTAGAACTGCTCTGTCGAGTGCCTACTTGCGTGTTGCACACAGTAACATGGCCTATAACTACTACCTGTAACTACTAGGCCTAATACATAAAATACGATAAGACTTAACAAACACCACAACAATACTACTGTAGTTACAGTAAGTAATGAAATACTATCCACTCACATGTGAATATTATGTACAGCAAAATGTGCTTTATTTGACAGCAGCTTCAGCCAATCAGGTTAACACAATATATAGTTAGGGTAACTCTTTAGCCAATGAGATTAACACAATATATAGTTAGAGTTAACTCTTTAGCCAATCAGGAGTTAGGGTTAACTCTTCAGCCAATGAGATTGACACAATATTTAGACGGTACAGTTCAAAGTGATCCTAACATTCTCATCCAAACAAAACAACAGTACAAAAAAAAGAAGTTTGGTCTCGTTTTAAATAATAAACGTTTAAAGAGCAGGAAATGATGTGAGTCATCCAGGAAGTGATGTCATCAGTCATCCAGGAAGTCATCATCCAGGTTGACGTCTGCTGTGTCGATGTCGTCCAGATCCAGGTTGTCCAAGTCCTCCTCTAGGTCCTCATCTCCTAGGTCCTCATCTCCTAGCTCCTTATCTCCTAGCTCCTCATCTCCTAGCACCTTATCTCCTAGGTCCTCATCCTCAACCTGTAAATATAAATATATAAATACCAGTAAGAATAAGAATAAGGAAAGAATAAGGTCGCAAATACAAGCGGCCAAAATTAGTTTTCTCCGACGGGTGGCTGGCATCTCCTAGAGATAGGGTGAGAAGTTCATCTCCTAGAGATAGGGTGAGAAGTTCATCTCCCTTAGAGATAGGGTGAGAAGTTCACCTCCCTTAGAGACAGGGTGAGAAGTTCACCTCCCTTAGAGACAGGGTGAGAAGTTCACCTCCCTTAGAGACAGGGTGAGAAGTTCACCTCCTAGAGACAGGGTGAGAAGTTCATCTCCTAGAGATAGGGTGAGAAGTTCACCTCCCTTAGAGACAGGGTGAGAAGTTCACCTCCCTTAGAGACAGGGTGAGAAGTTCACCTCCCTTAGAGACAGGGTGAGAAGTTCATCTCCCTTAGAGACAGGGTGAGAAGTTCACCTCCTAGAGACAGGGTGAGAAGTTCATCTCCTAGAGATAGGGTGAGAAGTTCACCTCCTAGAGATAGGGTGAGAAGTTCACCTCCTAGAGATAGGGTGAGAAGTTCACCTCCTAGAGACAGGGTGAGAAGTTCATCTCCCTTAGAGACGGGTGGCTGGCATCTCCTAGAGATAGGGTGAGAAGTTCATCTCCTAGAGATAGGGTGAGAAGTTCATCTCCCTTAGAGATAGGGTGAGAAGTTCACCTCCCTTAGAGACAGGGTGAGAAGTTCACCTCCCTTAGAGACAGGGTGAGAAGTTCACCTCCCTTAGAGACAGGGTGAGAAGTTCACCTCCTAGAGACAGGGTGAGAAGTTCATCTCCTAGAGATAGGGTGAGAAGTTCACCTCCCTTAGAGACAGGGTGAGAAGTTCACCTCCCTTAGAGACAGGGTGAGAAGTTCACCTCCCTTAGAGACAGGGTGAGAAGTTCATCTCCCTTAGAGACAGGGTGAGAAGTTCACCTCCTAGAGACAGGGTGAGAAGTTCATCTCCTAGAGATAGGGTGAGAAGTTCACCTCCTAGAGATAGGGTGAGAAGTTCACCTCCTAGAGATAGGGTGAGAAGTTCACCTCCTAGAGATAGGGTGAGAAGTTCACCTCCCTTAGAGACAGGGTGAGAAGTTCATCTCCCTTAGAGACAGGGTGAGAAGTTCATCTCCCTTAGAGATAGGGTGAGAAGTTCATCTCCTAGAGATAGGGTGAGAAGTTCATCTCCTAGAGATAGGGTGAGAAGTTCATCTCCCTTAGAGACAGGGTGAGAAGTTCATCTCCCTTAGAGACAGGGTGAGAAGTTCATCTCCCTTAGAGATAGGGTGAGAAGTTCACCTCCTAGAGATAGGGTGAGAAGTTCATCTCCCTTAGAGACAGGGTGAGAAGTTCATCTCCCTTAGAGACAGGGTGAGAAGTTCACCTCCCTTAGAGACAGGGTGAGAAGTTCACCTCCCTTAGAGACAGGGTGAGAAGTTCATCTCCCTTAGAGATAGGGTGAGAAGTTCACCTCCCTTAGAGACAGGGTGAGAAGTTCACCTCCCTTAGAGACAGGGTGAGAAGTTCATCTCCTAGAGATAGGGTGAGAAGTTCATCTCCTAGAGATAGGGTGAGAAGTTCATCTCCCTTAGAGATAGGGTGAGAAGTTCACCTCCCTTAGAGACAGGGTGAGAAGTTCACCTCCCTTAGAGACAGGGTGAGAAGTTCATCTCCTAGAGATAGGGTGAGAAGTTCATCTCCTAGAGATAGGGTGAGAAGTTCATCTCCCTTAGAGATAGGGTGAGAAGTTCATCTCCCTTAGAGACAGGGTGAGAAGTTCACCTCCCTTAGAGACAGGGTGAGAAGTTCACCTCCCTTAGAGACAGGGTGAGAAGTTCATCTCCCTTAGAGACAGGGTGAGAAGTTCACCTCCCTTAGAGACAGGGTGAGAAGTTCACCTCCCTTAGAGACAGGGTGAGAAGTTCACCTCCCCTAGAGACAGGGTGAGAAGTTCACCTCCCTTAGAGACAGGGTGAGAAGTTCACCTCCCTTAGAGATAGGGTGAGAAGTTCACCTCCCTTAGAGACAGGGTGAGAAGTTCATCTCCCTTAGAGATAGGGTGAGAAGTTCATCTCCCTTAGAGATAGGGTGAGAAGTTCACCTCCCTTAGAGATAGGGTGAGAAGTTCATCTCCCTTAGAGACAGGGTGAGAAGTTCACCTCCCTTAGAGACAGGGTGAGAAGTTCACCTCCCTTAGAGACAGGGTGAGAAGTTCATCTCCTAGAGATAGGGTGAGAAGTTCATCTCCTAGAGATAGGGTGAGAAGTTCATCTCCCTTAGAGATAGGGTGAGAAGTTCATCTCCCTTAGAGATAGGGTGAGAAGTTCATCTCCCTTAGAGACAGGGTGAGAAGTTCACCTCCCTTAGAGACAGGGTGAGAAGTTCACCTCCCTTAGAGACAGGGTGAGAAGTTCATCTCCTAGAGATAGGGTGAGAAGTTCATCTCCTAGAGATAGGGTGAGAAGTTCATCTCCCTTAGAGATAGGGTGAGAAGTTCATCTCCCTTAGAGATAGGGTCAGAAGTTCATCTCCTAGAGATAGGGTGAGAAGTTCATCTCCCTTAGAGATAGGGTGAGAAGTTCATCTCCCTTAGAGACAGGGTGAGAAGTTCACCTCCCTTAGAGACAGGGTGAGAAGTTCACCTCCCTTAGAGACAGGGTGAGAAGTTCATCTCCCTTAGAGACAGGGTGAGAAGTTCACCTCCCTTAGAGACAGGGTGAGAAGTTCACCTCCCTTAGAGACAGGGTGAGAAGTTCACCTCCCCTAGAGACAGGGTGAGAAGTTCACCTCCCTTAGAGACAGGGTGAGAAGTTCACCTCCCTTAGAGATAGGGTGAGAAGTTCACCTCCCTTAGAGACAGGGTGAGAAGTTCACCTCCCTTAGAGACAGGGTGAGAAGTTCATCTCCCTTAGAGATAGGGTGAGAAGTTCACCTCCCTTAGAGATAGGGTGAGAAGTTCATCTCCCTTAGAGATAGGGTGAGACGTTCACCTCCCTTAGAGACAGGGTGAGAAGTTCACCTCCCTTAGAGATAGGGTGAGAAGTTCATCTCCCTTAGAGATAGGGTGAGAAGTTCATCTCCCTTAGAGATAGGGTGAGAAGTTCACCTCCCTTAGAGACAGGGTGAGAAGTTCATCTCCTAGAGATAGGGTGAGAAGTTTATCTCCCTTAGAGATAGGGTGAGAAGTTCACCTCCCTTAGAGATAGGGTGAGAAGTTCACCTCCCTTAGAGATAGGGTCAGAAGTTCACCTCCCTTAGAGACAGGGTGAGAAGTTCACCTTCCTTAGAGATAGGGTGAGAAGTTCATCTCCCTTAGAGATAGGGTGAGAAGTTCATCTCCCTTAGAGATAGGGTGAGAAGTTCACCTCCCTTAGAGATAGGGTGAGAAGTTCATCTCCCTTAGAGACAGGGTGAGAAGTTCATCTCCCTTAGAGATAGGGTGAGAAGTTCATCTCCCTTAGAGATAGGGTGAGAAGTTCACCTCCCTTAGAGATAGGGTGAGAAGTTTATCTCCCTTAGAGACAGGGTGAGAAGTTCACCTCCCTTAGAGACAGGGTGAGAAGTTCACCTCCCTTAGAGACAGGGTGAGAAGTTCATCTCCTAGAGATAGGGTGAGAAGTTCACCTCCCTTAGAGACAGGGTGAGAAGTTCACCTCCCTTAGAGACAGGGTGAGAAGTTCACCTCCCTTAGAGACAGGGTGAGAAGTTCATCTCCTAGAGATAGGGTGAGAAGTTCACCTCCCTTAGAGACAGGGTGAGAAGTTCATCTCCTAGAGATAGGGTGAGAAGTTCACCTCCCTTAGAGACAGGGTGAGAAGTTCACCTCCCTTAGAGACAGGGTGAGAAGTTCATCTCCCTTAGAGACAGGGTGAGAAGTTCACCTCCCTTAGAGACAGGGTGAGAAGTTCACCTCCCTTAGAGACAGGGTGAGAAGTTCATCTCCTAGAGATAGGGTGAGAAGTTCACCTCCCTTAGAGACAGGGTGAGAAGTTCATCTCCCTTAGAGACAGGGTGAGAAGTTCATCTCCCTTAGAGACAGGGTGAGAAGTTCATCTCCCTTAGAGACAGGGTGAGAAGTTCACCTCCCGTAGAGACAGGGTGAGAAGTTCATCTCCATTAGAGATAGGGTGAGAAGTTCACCTCCCTTAGAGATAGGGTGAGAAGTTCACCTCCCTTAGAGATAGGGTGAGAAGTTCACCTCCCGTAGAGACAGGGTGAGAAGTTCACCTCCCTTAGAGATAGGGTGAGAAGTTCACCTCCCTTAGAGATAGGGTGAGAAGTTCACCTCCCTTAGAGATAGGGTGAGAAGTTCACCTCCCTTAGAGATAGGGTGAGAAGTTCATCTCCCTTAGAGATAGGGTGAGAAGTTCACCTCCCTTAGAGATAGGGTGAGAAGTTCACCTCCCTTAGAGATAGGGTGAGAAGTTCACCTCCCTTAGAGATAGGGTGAGAAGTTCACCTCCCTTAGAGATAGGGTGAGAAGTTCATCTCCCTTAGAGATAGGGTGAGAAGTTCACCTCCCTTAGAGATAGGGTGAGAAGTTCACCTCCCTTAGAGATAGGGTGAGAAGTTCACCTCCCTTAGAGATAGGGTGAGAAGTTCACCTCCCTTAGAGATAGGGTGAGAAGTTCACCTCCCTCAGAGATAGGGTGAGAAGTTCACCTCCCTTAGAGATAGGGTGAGAAGTTCACCCTGTGAGTGCCAAGCAGGGAGGCCGGGGATCAAACTCCGACCTCCCAGTTTCAGGGCGGACACTCTAACCACAAGGCAACTGTCTGTTTTTTTAAAGCATGTGTGCAACATGACAGCTGTTTTAAAGCATTGTACAGTAACAACTAAAGTCTCTTTAATGTTTATGTTGTACTGTATTACTACAAAACAATCTAAAATAAAGGGATTTAAGATCATTAAAGCTTGGGCTGTTGCCCTGAGTCCAGTGCATTTCTGCCTACTTTGGGTCCAAGACTTGTCCCAGTTGGTTGTCCCCATTCTCAATAGAAGTCTATGTAGGAGAGCCTCCATTGGACTGAAGCCAATAGAAGTCTATGTAGGAGAGCCTCCATTGGACTGAAGCCAATAGAAGTCTATGTAGGAGAGCCTCCATTGGACTGAAGCCAATAGAAGTCTATGTAGAAGAGCCTCCATTGGACTGAAGCCAATAGAAGTCTATGTAGGAGAGCCTCCATTGGACTGAAGCCAATAGAAGTCTATGTGGGAGAGCCTCCATTGGACTGAAGCCAATAGAAGTCTATGTAGGAGAGCCTCCATTGGACTGAAGCCAATAGAAGTCTATGTAGGAGAGCCTCCATTGGACTGAAGCCAATAGAAGTCTATGTGGGAGAGCCTCCATTGGACTGAAGCCAATAGAAGTCTATGTGGGAGAGCCTCCATTGGACTGAAGCCAATAGAAGTCTATGTAGGAGAGCCTCAATTGGACTGAAGCGTAACTCTGTCTATATCTAAGGCTCTAATTGGAACAGGACATGTTCTACATTATGTCCATATATGGACATATCCTACCTGGCAGGTCTCTGACTCTTCCTCTTCCTCTTGGTGAGGTGTGGGCGGGGCAGGATGGGAGAGGGGCTCAGGGTCAGACGGGGTCACCACTGATGACATCACACCCACCGATGACATCACACCGGCGGACGACTCCTCACTGTCCTCTGACGGCTGGACACACAAGAAAAGCCAATCAGAACTCTAGTTACTATCTGGACCAAACAGACCTCTAGCTACTATCTGGACCAATCAGAACTCTAGCAACTAGTGATGCGCGGGCCGGCTTTTTTTCATGACCCGCCCGTCCCGGGAGCCAGCCCGCACCAACCTGCCCCGCAAAACAACCCGCCCGCCCTGCGGCCCGCGCATCACTACTAGCTACTGTTTGGACCAATCAGAAGTTACTCTAGCTACTGTCTGGACCAATCAGAACGTTTAGGTTTAGGGGACATATGGTTAGATGTCGCCCTGGGCCAGACCTACGCTGTAGAGGCTGTCATTTGTTTGGGCGGAAGTTGCGGAATTGTAGCAGAAGTATCGCCCAAGGAAATTAATTTAATGCTTTACTAATCAGTTTACATTCTCCGCGAATGAAACAACAAACAAGTGTTGTGATTGGTGGGGAAAATATCGTATCCGGGGGAAATACATCTGACGGATGTTCCGGACGATACATCCGCCGATAGCTTCTCTGCCTTACGTTGTGACCGATAGCTTCTCTGCCTTACGTTGTGACCGATAGCTTCTCTGCCTTACGTTGTGACCGATAGCTTCTCTGCCTTACGTTGTGACCGATAGCTTCTCTGCCTTACGTTGTGACCGATAGCTTCTCTGCCTTACGTTGTGACCGATAGCTTCTCTGCCTTACGTTGTGACCGATAGCTTCTCTGCCTTACGTTGTGACCGATAGCTTCTCTGCCTTACGTTGTGACCGATAGCTTCTCTGCCTTACGTTGTGACCGATAGCTTCTCTGCCTTACGTTGTGACCGATAGCTTCTCTGCCTTACGTTGTGACCGATAGCTTCTCTGCCTTACGTTGTGACCGATAGCTTCTCTGCCTTACGTTGTGACCGATAGCTTCTCTGCCTTACGTTGTGACCGATAGCTTCTCTGCCTTACGTTGTGACCGATAGCTTCTCTGCCTTACGTTGTGACCGATAGCTTCTCTGCCTTACGTTGTGACCGATAGCTTCTCTGTCTTACGTTGTGACCGATAGCTTCTCTGTCTTACGTTGTGACCGATAGCTTCTCTGTCTTACGTTGTGACCGATAGCTTCTCTGTCTTACGTTGTGACTGATAGCTTCTCTGTCTTACGTTGTGACCGATAGCTTCTCTGCCTTACGTTGTGACCGATAGCTTCTCTGTCTTACGTTGTGACCGATAGCTTCTCTGTCTTACGTTGTGACCGATAGCTTCTCTGTCTTACGTTGTGACCGATAGCTTCTCTGTCTTACGTTGTGACCGATAGCTTCTCTGTCTTACGTTGTGACCGATAGCTTCTCTGCCTTACGTTGTGACCGATAGCTTCTCTGCCTTACGTTGTGACCGATAGCTTCTCTGCCTTACGTTGTGAACGATAGCTTCTCTGCCTTACGTTGTGACCGATAGCTTCTCTGCCTTACGTTGTGACCGATAGCTTATCTGCCTTACGTTGTGACCGATAGCTTCTCTGTCTTACGTTGTGACCGATAGCTTCTCTGTCTTACGTTGTGACCGATAGCTTCTCTGTCTTACGTTGTGACCGATAGCTTCTCTGCCTTCCGTTGTGACCGATAGCTTCTCTGCCTTACGTTGTGAACGATAGCTTCTCTGCCTTACGTTGTGACCGATAGCTTCTCTGCCTTACATTGTGACCAAGCTTTTCTTTTAGCTTCTCTGCCTTACGTTGTGAACGATAGCTTCTCTGCCTTACGTTGTGACCGATAGCTTCTCTGCCTTACGTTGTGACCGATAGCTTCTCTGCCTTACGTTGTGACCGATAGCTTCTCTGCCTTACGTTGTGACCGATAGCTTCTCTGCCTTACGTTGTGACCGATAGCTTCTCTGCCTTACGTTGTGACCGATAGCTTCTCTGCCTTACGTTGTGACCGATAGCTTCTCTGCCTTACGTTGTGACCGATAGCTTCTCTGCCTTACGTTGTGACCGATAGCTTCTCTGCCTTACGTTGTGACCGATAGCTTCTCTGTCTTACGTTGTGACCGATAGCTTCTCTGTCTTACGTTGTGACCGATAGCTTCTCTGTCTTACGTTGTGACCGATAGCTTCTCTGTCTTACGTTGTGACTGATAGCTTCTCTGTCTTACGTTGTGACCGATAGCTTCTCTGCCTTACGTTGTGACCGATAGCTTCTCTGTCTTACGTTGTGACCGATAGCTTCTCTGTCTTACGTTGTGACCGATAGCTTCTCTGTCTTACGTTGTGACCGATAGCTTCTCTGTCTTACGTTGTGACCGATAGCTTCTCTGTCTTACGTTGTGACCGATAGCTTCTCTGCCTTCCGTTGTGACCGATAGCTTCTCTGCCTTACGTTGTGACCGATAGCTTCTCTGCCTTACGTTGTGACCGATAGCTTCTCTGCCTTACGTTGTGACCGATAGCTTCTCTGCCTTACGTTGTGAACGATAGCTTCTCTGCCTTACGTTGTGACCGATAGCTTCTCTGCCTTACATTGTGACCAAGCTTTTCTTTTAGCTTCTCTGCCTTACGTTGTGAACGATAGCTTCTCTGCCTTACGTTGTGACTGATATCTTCTCTGCCTTAAGTTGTGACCAGGCTTTTCTTTTAGCTTCTCTGCCTTACGTTGTGACCAGGCTTTTCTTTTAGCTTCTCTGCCTTACGTTGTGATCAGGCTTTTCTTTTAGCTTCTCTGCCTTACGTTGTGACCAGGCTTTTCTTTTCACAGGTCAGTAAGCCTGGGGCCGAGGCTAGTTAGGGTTAGTTATAATAACCAACCTCTGACACGGCACACTACAGGGTAGCTTCCTGTGGGTTAGGGTTAGGTATAATTAACCAACCTTAGACACTGCTACAGGGTAGGTAGGGTAGGGTCCCAGGGGTAGGTAGGGTAGGGTCCCAGGGGTAGGTGGGGTAGGGTCGCAGGGGTAGGTGGGGTAGGGTCCCAGGGGTAGGTAGGGTAGGGTAGTGGGGTAGGGTCCCAGGGGTAGGTGGGGTAGGGTCCCAGGGGTAGGTAGGGTAGTGGGGTAGGGTCCCAGGGGTAGGTAGGGTAGGGTCCCAGGGGTAGGTAGGGTAGTGGGGTAGGGTCCTAGGGGTAGGTAGGGTAGGGTCCCAGGGGTAGGTAGGGTAGGGTCCCAGGGGTAGGTAGGGTAGGGTCCCAGGGGTAGGTGGGGTAGGGTCCCAGGGGTAGGTAGGGTAGGGTCCCAGGGGTAGGTAGGGTAGGGTAGTGGGGTAGGGTCCCAGGGGTAGGGTCCCAGGGGTAGGTAGGGTAGTGTCCTAGGGGTAGGTAGGGTAGGGGGGTAGGGTCCCAGGGGTAGGTGGGGTAGGGTCCCAGGGGTAGGTAGGGTAGGGTAGTGGGGTAGGGTCACAGGGGTAGGTAGGGTAGGGTCCCAAGGGTAGGTAGGGTAGGGTAGTGGGGTAGGGTCCTAGGGGTAGGTAGGGTAGGGTCCCACGGGTAGGTAGGGTAGGGTAGTGGGGTAGGGTCCTAGGGGTAGGTAGGGTAGGGTCCCAGGGGTAGGTAGGGTAGGGTCCCAGGGGTAGGTAGGGTAGGGTAGTGGGGTAGGGTCCCAGGGGTAGGTAGGGTAGGGTCCCAGGGGTAGGTAGGGTAGGGTAGTGGGGTAGGGTCCCAGGGGTAGGTAGGGTAGGGTCCCAGGGGTAGGTAGGGTAGTGGGGTAGGGTCCTAGGGGTAGGTAGGGTAGGGTCCCAGGGGTAGGTAGGGTAGGGTCCCAGGGGTAGGTGGGGTAGGGTCCCAGGGGTAGGTAGGGTAGGGTCCCAGGGGTGGGTAGGGTAGTGGGGTAGGGTCACAGGGGTAGGTAGGGTAGGGTCCCAGGGGTAGGTAGGGTAGGGTAGTGGGGTAGGGTCCCAGGGGTAGGTAGGGTAGGGTCCCAGGGGTAGGTAGGGTAGTGGGGTAGGGTCCTAGGGGTAGGTAGGGTAGGGTCCCAGGGGTAGGTAGGGTAGTGGGGTAGGGTCCTAGGGGTAGGTAGGGTAGGGTCCCAGGGGTAGGTAGGGTAGGGTCCCAGGGGTAGGTAGGGTAGGGTACTAGGGGTAGGTAGGGTAGGGTAGTGGGGTAGGGTCCCAGGGGTAGGTAGGGTAGGGTCCCAGGGGTAGGTAGGGTAGGGTCCCAGGGGTAGGTGGGGTAGGGTCCCAGGGGTAGGTAGGGTAGGGTAGTGGGGTAGGGTCACAGGGGTAGGTAGGGTCCCACGGGTAGGTAGGGTAGGGTAGTGGGGTAGGGTCCCAGGGGTAGGTAGGGTAGGGTCCCAGGGGTAGGTAGGGTAGGGTAGTGGGGTAGGTAGGGTAGGGTAGTGGGGTAGGGTCCCAGGGGTAGGTAGGGTAGGGTCCCAGGGGTAGGTAGGGTAGGGTAGTGGGGTAGGGTCCCAGGGGTAGGTGGGGTAGGGTCCCAGGGGTAGGTAGGGTAGTGGGGTAGGGTCCTAGGGGTAGGTAGGGTAGGGTCCCAGGGGTAGGTAGGGTAGGGTACCAGGGGTAGGTAGGGTAGTGGGGTAGGGTCCTAGGGGTAGGTAGGGTAGGGTCCCAGGGGTAGGTAGGGTCCCAGGGGTAGGTAGGGTAGGGTACCAGGGGTAGGTAGGGTAGTGGGGTAGGGTCCTAGGGGTAGGTAGGGTAGGGTCCCAGGGGTAGGTAGGGTCCCAGGGGTAGGTAGGGTAGGGTACCAGGGGTAGGTAGGGTAGGGTACCAGGGGTAGGTAGGGTAGTGGGGTAGGGTCACAGGGGTAGGTAGGGTAGGGTCCCAGGGGTAGGTAGGGTAGGGTAGTGGGGTAGGGTCCCAGGGGTAGGTAGGGTAGGGTACCAGGGGTAGGTAGGGTAGTGGGGTAGGGTCACAGGGGTAGGTAGGGTAGGGTCCCACGGGTAGGTAGGGTAGGGTAGTGGGGTAGGGTCCCAGGGGTAGGTAGGGTAGGGTCCCAGGGGTAGGAAGGGTAGGCTAGTTATAATAATAACCAACCTTAGACACTGCACAGGAAGCTACAGGGTAGCTTCCTGTGGGCTCGTATCCCTGAGCTTCCTCCAGAAGGTTCCGCTCTTCATTAAGCTGAAACACAAACAAATGTTCACTTTACTAATTATTACATCACTTTACTAATTATTATATCACTTTAAATAATGACATACTGTAATTATATATAATAGTTCTTTACTAATTATTATATCACTTTAAATAATGACATACTGTAATTATATATAATAGTTCTTTACTAATTATTATATCACTTTAAATAATGACATACTGTAATTATATATAATATTTCTTACTGTAACCAGAGGGTAATCAGTAGCAGGTCTACAGGTTTAGTAGTTTAGATTACAGTATATATATATATATATATATATATATAATCTTACTGTAACCAGGTATTATTAATATAATCTTATGGTAACCAGAGGGTAGTCAGTAGTATAGATTACAGTATTCTTACGGTAACCAGAGGGTAGTCAGTAGTATAGATTACAGTATTCTTACGTTAACCAGAGGGTAGTCAGTAGTATAGATTACAGTATTCTTACAGTAACCAGAGGGTAGTCAG
>NW_027637154.1:83199-153199 GCF_951216825.1 Electrona antarctica | reverse complement strand
TAGTAGTAGTAGTAGTAGTAGTAGTAGTAGCAGTAGCAGTACATTACCTTCTGGTTGACCTTGGCCAGACTCTCTCTCAGTAGTAGTAGTAGTAGTAGTAGTAGTAGTAGTAGTAGTAGTAGTAGCAGTAGTAGTAGTAGCAGTAGTAGCAGTAGTAGTAGTAGTAGCAGTAGTAGTAGTAGCAGCAGTAGTAGCAGTAGTAGTAGTAGCAGTAGTACATTACCTTCTGGTTGACCTTGGCCAGACTCTCTCTCCACAGTTTGACCACTCTGGACACCTGGCTGGGAAGGTAGGTTCTGGCCAGGAAGGCAGCCTCGGGGAGACGGTTGGTCCTGATGAGAAGTTCTAGACACTGGTCCAGTCTATAAATATAAATATGTATTCAATATTATAACATTATGCTCCAGCAGATTATATATACAGCTCCATCTCAATGAACTAGAATATTGTGTAAACGTTAATTTATTTCCCTAATATAATTCAAAATTATTAAAATTGAAACTTTCATATATTCTCAATTCATGCAATTCTCAATAAAGTGAAGTATTTAAAAACGTTTTTTTTTGTTTTAATCTTGGTGATTATGGCGTACAGCTCAAGTATATTAATGTATGCAGTTAATACTTGGTCTGGGCTACTTTTGAACAAATAATTTCATCAATGGGGCGTGGCATGGAGGTGATCAGCCAATGGGGCGTGGCATGGAGGTGATCAGCCAATGGGGCGTGGCATGGAGGTGATCAGCCAATGGGGCGTGGCATGGAGGTGATCAGCCAATGGGGCGTGGCATGGAGGTGATCAGCCAATGGGGCGTGGCATGGAGGTGATCAGCCAATGGGGCGTGGCATGGAGGTGATCAGCCAATGGGGCGTGGCATGGAGGTGATCAGCCTGTGGCACTGTTGAGGTGTTATGGAAGCCCAGGTTTGCTTTGATAACAGCCGTAAATTAATTTGTATTGTTCAGTCTCATGTCTCACACCTTCCTCTTGAGAATACAACCTAGATTCTCTGTGGGGTTCAGGTCAGGCCAGTTGGCTGGTCAGTTAAGCACAGTAATGTCATGGTCAGTACACCAGTTACTAGTAGTTTTAACACCGTAATACCATGGTCAGTACACCAGTTACTAGTAGTTTTAACACAGTAATACCATGGTCAGTACACCAGTTACTAGTAGTTTTAACACAGTAATACCATGGTCAGTACACCAGTTACTACTAGTTTTAACACAGTAATACCATGGTCAGTACACCAGTTACTACTAGTTTTAACACAGTAATACCATGGTCAGTACACCAGTTACTAGTAGTTTTAACACAGTAATACCATGGTCAGTACACCAGTTACTAGTAGTTTTAACACAGTAATACCATGGTCAGTACACCAGTTACTAGTAGTTTTAACACAGTAATGCCATGGTCAGTACACCAGTTACTAGTAGTTTTAACACAGTAATACCATGGTCAGTACACCAGTTACTAGTAGTTTTATCACAGTAATACCATGGTCAGTACACCAGTTACTAGTAGTTTTATCACAGTAATACCATGGTCAGTACACCAGTTACTAGTAGTTTTGGCTCTGTGGGCAGGTGCCAAATCGAGCTGGAAAGGAAAATTAGCATCTCCATGAAGCTTGTCAACATACTGAAGCACAATTTACTCTAAAAAGATGGCTGTGTTGAAACCATTGTAGTGTGTAATGTAAAGTGAAGGTCTCTCTCTCTAGGTAATGTAAAGTGAAGGTCTCTCTCTCTCTCTAGGTAATGTAAAGTGAAGGTCTCTCTCTCTCTAGGTAATGTAAAGTGAAGGTCTCTCTCTCTCTCTAGGTAATGTAAAGTGAAGGTCTCTCTCTCTCTCTCTAGGTAATGTAAAGTGAAGGTCTCTCTCTCTCTCTCTAGGTATTGTAAAGTGAAGGTCTCTCTCTCTCTCTAGGTAATGTAAAGTGAAGGTCTCTCTCTCTCTCTATAGGTAATGTAAAGTGAAGGTCTCTCTCTCTCTAGGTAATGTAAAGTGAAGGTCTCTCTCTCTATACGTAATGTAAAGTGAAGGTCTCTCTCTCTATACGTAATGTAAAGTGAAGGTCTCTCTCTCTCTCTAGGTAATGTAAAGTGAAGGTCTCTCTCTCTCTAGGTAATGTAAAGTGAAGGTCTCTCTCTCTCTCTAGGTAATGTAAAGTGAAGGTCTCTCTCTATATACGTAATGTAAAGTGAAGGTCTCTCTCTCTATACGTAATGTAAAGTGAAGGTCTCTCTCTCTCTCTAGGTAATGTAAAGTGAAGGTCTCTCTCTCTCTAGGTAATGTAAAGTGAAGGTCTCTCTCTCTCTCTAGGTAATCTAAAGTGAAGGTCTCTCTCTCTCTCTCTAGGTAATGTAAAGTTAAGGTCTCTCTCTCTCTCTCTATATACGTAATGTAAAGTGAAGGTCTCTCTCTCTCTCTCTATATACGTAATGTAAAGTGAAGGTCTCTCTCTCTCTAGGTAATGTAAAGTGAAGGTCTCTCTCTCTCTAGGTAATGTAAAGTGAAGGTCTCTCTCTCTCTCTCTAGGTAATGTAAAGTGAAGGTCTCTCTCTCTCTAGGTAATGTAAAGTGAAGGTCTCTCTCTCTCTCTAGGTAATGTAAAGTGAAGGTCTCTCTCTCTCTAGGTAATGTAAAGTGAAGGTCTCTCTCTCTCTATAGGTAATGTAAAGTGAAGGTCTCTCTCTCTCTCTCTAGGTAATGTAAAGTGAAGGTCTCTCTCTCTCTCTAGGTAATGTAAAGTGAAGGTCTCTCTCTCTCTAGGTAATGTAAAGTGAAGGTCTCTCTCTCTCTCTAGGTAATGTAAAGTGAAGGTCTCTCTCTCTAGGTAATGTAAAGTGAAGGTCTCTCTCTCTCTCTAGGTAATGTAAAGTGAAGGTCTCTCTCTCTCTAGGTAATGTAAAGTGAAGGTCTCTCTCTCTCTAGGTAATGTAAAGTGAAGGTCTCTCTCTCTCTAGGTAATGTAAAGTGAAGGTCTCTCTCTCTCTCTAGGTAATGTAAAGTGAAGGTCTCTCTCTCTCTAGGTAATGTAAAGTGAAGGTCTCTCTCTCTCTCTCTCTAGGTCATGTAAAGTGAAGGTCTCTCTCTCGCTAGGTAATGTAAAGTGAAGGTCTCTCTCTCTCTATAGGTAATGTAAAGTGAAGGTCTCTCTCTCTCCTTCTCTCTCTAGGTAATGTAAAGTGAAGGTCTCTCTCTCTCTCTATATACGTAATGTAAAGTGAAGGTCTCTCTCTCTCTCTAGGTAATGTAAAGTGAAGGTCTCTCTCTCCTTCTCTCTCTAGGTAATGTAAAGTGAAGGTCTCTCTCTCTCTCTAGGTAATGTAAAGTGAAGGTCTCTCTCTCTCTAGGTAATGTAAAGTGAAGGTCTCTCTCTCTCTAGGTAATGTAAAGTGAAGGTCTCTCTCTCTCTAGGTAATGTAAAGTGAAGGTCTCTCTCTCTAGGTAATGTAAAGTGAAGGTCTCTCTCTCTCCTTCTCTCTCTAGGTAATGTAAAGTGAAGGTCTCTCTCTCTCTCTCTCTATATACGTAATGTAAAGTGAAGGTCTCTCTCTCTCTCTAGGTAATGTAAAGTGAAGGTCTCTCTCTCCTTCTCTCTCTAGGTAATGTAAAGTGAAGGTCTCTCTCTCTCTCTCTAGGTAATGTAAAGTGAAGGTCTCTCTCTCTCTAGGTAATGTAAAGTGAAGGTCTCTCTCTCTCTAGGTAATGTAAAGTGAAGGTCTCTCTCTCTCTAGGTAATGTAAAGTGAAGGTCTCTCTCTCTCTCTAGGTAATGTAAAGTGAAGGTCTCTCTCTCTCCTTCTCTCTCTAGGTAATGTAAAGTGAAGGTCTCTCTCTCTCTCTAGGTAATGTAAAGTGAAGGTCTCTCTCTCTCCTTCTCTCTCTAGGTAATGTAAAGTGAAGGTCTCTCTCTCTCTCTAGGTAGTGTAAAGTGAAGGTCTCTCTCTCTCTAGGTAATGTAAAGTGAAGGTCTCTCTCTCTCTCTAGGTAATGTAAAGTGAAGGTCTCTCTCTCTCTAGGTAATGTAAAGTGAAGGTCTCTCTCTCTCTAGGTAATGTAAAGTGAAGGTCTCTCTCTCTCTCTAGGTAATGTAAAGTGAAGGTCTCTCTCTCTAGGTAATGTAAAGTGAAGGTCTCTCTCTCTCTAGGTAATGTAAAGTGAAGGTCTCTCTCTCGCTCTCTAGGTAATGTAAAGTGAAGGTCTCTCTCTCTCTAGGTAATGTAAAGTGAAGGTCTCTCTCTCTCTCTAGGTAATGTAAAGTGAAGGTCTCTCTCTCTCTCTAGGTAATGTAAAGTGAAGGTCTCTCTCTCTCTCTAGGTAATGTAAAGTGAAGGTCTCTCTCTCTCTCTAGGTAATGTAAAGTGAAGGTCTCTCTCTCTCTCTAGGTAATGCAAAGTGAAGGTCTCTCTCTCTCTAGGTAATGTAAAGTGAAGGTCTCTCTCTCTCTCTAGGTAATGTAAAGTGAAGGTCTCTCTCTCTCTCTAGGTAATGTAAAGTGAAGGTCTCTCTCTCTCTAGGTAATGTAAAGTGAAGGTCTCTCTCTCTCTCTAGGTAATGTAAAGTGAAGGTCTCTCTCTCTCTCTAGGTAATGTAAAGTGAAGGTCTCTCTCTCTCTCTAGGTAATGTAAAGTGAAGGTCTCTCTCTCTCTCTATAGGTAATGTAAAGTGAAGGTCTCTCTCTCTCTCTAGGTAATGTATCTCTCTCTCTCTAGGTAATGTAAAGTGAAGGTCTCTCTCTCTCTCTCTCTAGGTAATGTAAAGTGAAGGTCTCTCTCTCTCTCTCTAGGTAATGTAAAGTGAAGGTCTCTCTCTCTCTCTCTCTATAGGTAATGTAAAGTGAAGGTCTCTCTCTCTCTATAGGTAATGTAAAGTGAAGGTCTCTCTCTCTCTAGGTAATGTAAAGTGAAGGTCTCTCTCTCTCTAGGTAATGTAAAGTGAAGGTCTCTCTCTCTCTATACGTAATGTAAAGTGAAGGTTTCTCTCTCTCTCTATAGGTAATGTAAAGTGAAGGTCTCTCTCTCTCTAGGTAATGTAAAGTGAAGGTCTCTCTCTCTCTATACGTAATGTAAAGTGAAGGTCTCTCTCTCTCTAGGTAATGTAAAGTGAAGGTCTCTCTCTCTCTCTAGGTAATGTAAAGTGAAGGTCTCTCTCTCTCTCTAGGTAATGTAAAGTGAAGGTCTCTCTCTCTCTCTAGGTAATGTAAAGTGAAGGTCTCTCTCTCTAGGTAATGTAAAGTGAAGGTCTCTCTCTCTCTCTATAGGTAATGTAAAGTGAAGGTCTCTCTCTCTCTCTAGGTAATGTATCTCTCTCTCTATAGGTAATGTAAAGTGAAGGTCTCTCTCTCTCTCTCTAGGTAATGTAAAGTGAAGGTCTCTCTCTCTCTAGGTAATGTAAAGTGAAGGTCTCTCTCTCTCTCTATAGGTAATGTAAAGTGAAGGTCTCTCTCTCTCTATAGGTAATGTAAAGTGAAGGTCTCTCTCTCTCTCTCTCTAGGTAATGTAAAGTGAAGGTCTCTCTCTCTCTCTATAGGTAATGTAAAGTGAAGGTCTCTCTCTCTCTCTATAGGTAATGTAAAGTGAAGGTCTCTCTCTCTCTAGGTAATGTAAAGTGAAGGTCTCTCTCTCTCTCTAGGTAATGTAAAGTGAAGGTCTCTCTCTCTCTAGGTAATGTAAAGTGAAGGTCTCTCTCTCTCTAGGTAATGTAAAGTGAAGGTCTCTCTCTCTCTCTAGGTATTGTAAAGTGAAGGTCTCTCTCTCTCTAGGTAATGTAAAGTGAAGGTCTCTCTCTCTCTCTAGGTAATGTAAAGTGAAGGTCTCTCTCTCTCTCTAGGTAATGTAAAGTGAAGGTTTCTCTCTCTCTCTAGGTAATGTAAAGTGAAGGTCTCTCTCTCTCTCTCTAGGTAATGTAAAAGTGAAGGTCTCTCTCTCTCTAGGTAATGTAAAGTGAAGGTCTCTCTCTCTCTCTATAGGTAATGTAAAGTGAAGGTCTCTCTCTCTCTCTAGGTAATGTAAAGTGAAGGTCTCTCTCTCTCTAGGTAATGTAAAGTGAAGGTCTCTCTCTCTCTCTCTCTAGGTAATGTAAAGTGAAGGTCTCTCTCTCTCTCTCTCTAGGTAATGTAAAGTGAAGGTTTCTCTCTCTCTCTCTAGGTAATGTAAAGTGAAGGTCTCTCTCTCTCTCTAGGTAATGTAAAGTGAAGGTCTCTCTCTCTCTCTAGGTAATGTAAAGTGAAGGTCTCTCTCTCTAGGTAATGTAAAGTGAAGGTCTCTCTCTCTCTCTAGGTAATGTAAAGTGAAGGTCTCTCTCTCTCTCTCTAGGTAATGTAAAGTGAAGGTCTCTCTCTCTCTAGGTAATGTAAAGTGAAGGTTTCTCTCTCTCTCTAGGTAATGTAAAGTGAAGGTCTCTCTCTCTCTCTCTAGGTAATGTAAAGTGAAGGTCTCTCTCTCTCTCTAGGTAATGTAAAGTGAAGGTCTCTCTCTCTCTAGGTAATGTAAAGTGAAGGTCTCTCTCTCTCTAGGTAATGTAAAGTGAAGGTCTCTCTCTCTCTCTCTAGGTAATGTAAAGGGAAGGTCTCTCTCTCTCTATAGGTAATGTAAAGTGAAGGTCTCTCTCTCTCTCTCTCTAGGTAATGTAAAGTGAAGGTCTCTCTCTCTCTAGGTAATGTAAAGTGAAGGTCTCTCTCTCTCTCTCTAGGTAATGTAAAGTGAATGTCTCTCTCTCTCTCTAGGTAATGTAAAGTGAAGGTCTCTCTCTCTGTCTCTAGGTAATGTAAAGTGAATCTCTCTCTCTCTCTAGGTAATGTAAAGTGAAGGTCTCTCTCTCTCTCTAGGTAATGTAAAGTGAAGGTCTCTCTCTCTCTAGGTAATGTAAAGTGAAGGTCTCTCTCTCTCTCTAGGTAATGTAAAGTGAAGGTCTCTCTCTCTCTAGGTAATGTAAAGTGAAGGTCTCTCTCTCTCTCTAGGTAATGTAAAGTGAAGGTCTCTCTCTCTCTAGGTAATGTAAAGTGAAGGTCTCTCTCTCTCTCTAGGTAATGTAAAGTGAAGGTCTCTCTCTCTATAGGTAATGTAAAGTGAAGGTCTCTCTCTCTCTAGGTAATGTAAAGTGAAGGTCTCTCTCTCTATAGGTAATGTAAAGTGAAGGTCTCTCTCTCTCTAGGTAATGTAAAGTGAAGGTCTCTCTCTCTCTATAGGTAATGTAAAGTGAAGGTCTCTCTCTCTCTCTCTACGTAATGTAAAGTGAAGGTCTCTCTCTCTCTAGGTAATGTAAAGTGAAGGTTTCTCTCTCTCTCTAGGTAATGTAAAGTGAAGGTCTCTCTCTCTCTCTATAGGTAATGTAAAGTGAAGGTCTCTCTCTCTCTAGGTAATGTAAAGTGAAGGTCTCTCTCTCTCTAGGTAATGTAAAGTGAAGGTCTCTCTCTCTCTCTAGGTAATGTAAAGTGAAGGTCTCTCTCTCTCTCTAGGTAATGTAAAGTGAAGGTCTCTCTCTCTCTCTAGGTAATGTAAAGTGAAGGTCTCTCTCTCTCTCTCTAGGTAATGTAAAGTGAAGGTCTCTCTCTCTCTAGGTAATCTAAAGTGAAGGTCTCTCTCTCTCTCTAGGTAATGTAAAGTGAAGGTCTCTCTCTCTAGGTAATGTAAAGTGAAGGTCTCTCTCTCTCTAGGTAATCTAAATTGAAGGTCTCTCTCTCTCTCTAGGTAATGTAAAGTGAAGGTCTCTCTCTCTCTAGGTAATGTAAAGTGAATGTCTCTCTATACTTACTTCCCCTGTAGAAAGTAAGTCATGAAAGCGACGTTGTTCTTCCTCTTCCTCTCTCTCTCTCATTTATTACATTTTAATAGGAAGTGTCTCAGTCTCTACCTCAGCCGAGGTACAATGACTGTGGTCACTCACTCTGTATTTGGTCAAGATCTGTCTTTGCTTTTTATCTTTGACCGAAAACAGATACTCTGCCAGTTTATATTCATGTTTTAGGGCCAGATAGCAATTAAGTTTGTTTTGAGTTTTGGTTTGATTGGTCCAATGTTCCAGATATGTGTCTTTTATTAGTTTACTAATTAGGTTGACTCTAATTAGTGGTTGTAAAGCAGTGCTGGTCTGAGGTTGAGGCTGGACACTGTTGTTGGGTTGTGAGTGATCAATAAGTCCAAGGACTAGTTGGCAGAAGGGACTCTTTTGGGGTTTCATCTCTCTCTCTCTCTAGGTAATGTAAAGTGAATGTCTCTCTATACTCACTTCCCCTGTAGAAAGTAGGTCATGAAAGCGACGTTGTTCTTCCCGTCTCGCTCCGCCCCCTCGGCCAGCTTGGCGACCATGGAGGCGTTCCCTGAGGCCGTAGCCAATAGGAGCAGACCTCCGTAGTCCTGGGCGTGGTGAAGACACTCCTGAGCCAGAGCGAACTGGCACTTCGTTATGGAGAGTTCAGCTAGCTGCTTCCACTTCTGTTCAGACTGAAATATATATTTACATATAAACACACATATACACTTTGTTATGGAGAGTTCTGCTAGCTGCTTCCACTTCTGTTCTGACTGTAGAAATATATATTATATATATATATACTAATATATATATATATATATATATATATATATATAACACACACACACACACACACACACACACACACACACACACACACAAATAATAAAACACAATGTTACCTCAGCCTCTACAGCCAGACTATCTTCATCGATAGATTATTGATTACCTCAGCCTCCACAGCCTGGTAGGCTATCTTCATTGATAGATTATAGATTATAGATTGATTACCTCAGCCTCCACGGCCAGCTGGTAGGCTATCTTCAGCTCTCCCAGGTTCAGAGAGAGTTCAAATCGATGCTCAGGGTCTGTGGACACGGCCAGGGCCTGTTGTTTGAAACCCTGGAATGATAAACAATGTGTTTAATACAATAACTGTTGTTATAAACCCTTAAATTATAAACACTATGTTTAATACAATAACGGTTATAAACCCTGGAATGATAAACACTATGTTTAATACAATAACTGTTATAAACCCTGGAATGATAAACAATGTGTTTAATACAATAACTGTTATAAACCCTGGAATGATAAACAATGTGTTTAATACAATAACTGTTGTTATAAACCCTTAAATTATAAACACTATGTTTAATACAATAACGGTTATAAACCCTGGAATGATAAACACTATGTTTAATACAATAACTGTTATAAACCCTGGAATGATAAACAATGTGTTTAATACAATAACTGTTATAAACCCTTACATTATAAACAATGTGTTTAATACAATAACTGTTATAAACCCTTAAATTATAAACACTATGTTTAATACAATAACTGTTGTTATAAACCCTTAAATTATAAACAATGTGTTTAATACAATAACTGTTGTTATAAATCCTTGAATTATAAACACTATGTTTAATACAATAACTGTTATAAACCCTGGAATGATAAACAATATGTTTAATACAATAACTGTTATAAACCCTTAAATTATAAACAATGTGTTTAATACAATAACTGTTGTTATAAACCCTTACATTATAAACAATGTGTTTAATACAATAACTGTTATAAACCCTGGAATGATAAACATTCTTAACTCGTTCTTAACATTAAAACCTCTTAACTCCATTGGACCCTCAAAATGTCTGCTAAAGCAACTAACTCCACCACCTCTCTCCCTCTCATGGAAGTAATTGACAATATATAAAGTCACAACACCAACTTTGATGAGGCTGTATTGCTTTGTTTTAAAAATATAAGGTTTTCTTAATTTCCTGAGAAATGTATGTTTTTCATTTCCTGAAAAATGAACATTTTGGAGTTATGAGGTTTCCTCCCGAACGCAGAGATATACACTATATAGTGCTGCTATGTCTACATAAAATGCTGTCTAAGTTACATAAGTTGAGCCTTTGCACTAGCTAGCCTGTAAGGTCGTCAAAGCTAGACGATTGTGAGTGAGTCTGTAGTTCTGACTGTAATGGGAAGTTCATTCCATAGTTTAGATGGGGAGTGAGTCTGTAGTTCTGACTGCAATGGGAAGTTCACTCCATAGTTTAGATTGGGAGTGAATCTGTAGTTCTGACTGCAATGGGAAGTTCACTCCATAGTTTAGATTGGGAGTGAGTCTGTAGTTCTGACTGCAATGGGAAGTTCATTCCATAGTTTAGATTGGGAGTGAGTCTGTAGTTCTGACTGCAATGGGAAGTTCATTCCATAGTTTAGATTGGGAGTGAGTCTGTAGTTCTGACTGCAATGGGAAGTTCATTCCATAGTTTAGATTGGGAGTGAGTCTGTAGTTCTGACTGCAATGGGAAGTTCATTCCATAGTTTAGATTGGGAGTGAGTCTGTAGTTCTGACTGCAATGGGACGTTCATTCCATAGTTTAGATTGGGAGTGAGTCTGTAGTTCTGACTGTAATGGGAAGTTCATTCCATAGTTTAGATTGGGAGTGAGTATGTAGTTCTGACTGCAATGGGAAGTTCATTCCATAGTTTAGATTGGGAGCGAGTCTGTAGTTCTGACCTCAGTAACACCTTAAACTACCAGGGAGTAGTTGAAGGTGTTACACAGGTACCTGTTTCTCCAAGGAGTAGTTTAAGGTGTTACACGGGTACCTGTTTCTCCAGGAAGTGTGCCACCCTGGTGCGCTGCTCCTTGGGGATGGTGGGAAGGACCTTGTCGGCCATGCTGAAGTCTCGCCTCATGACGGCCGTCTGGTACTCCAGGACCGACACCAGCAGAGAATACGACACGATGTTCAGCTCCTTGTCCCCGAGGTAGAGGCGGTCGTCTTTAGGGATGTAGCCCAGGAGATACATGGTCCTACAACACAACCAGAAGACACATGGTCCTTAGCCCAGGAGATACATGGTCCTAAGACACAACCAGAAGACACATGGTCCTTAGCCCAGGAGATACATGGTCCTTAGCCCAGGAGATACATGGTCCTACAACACAACCAGAAGACACATGGTCCTTAGCCTATTCTGGGCGGGAACCCCTTTTGGTGCTTTAAGCATTATGTTATGCTTTAGCTATTTAAAAATAGCAGATCTACAAGCTCATAGCACTAACAGTGGAATATCTATATAATGAAACTATAAGTCTACACTATATAGTGTTGTGTCTACTGTCTAAGTTACATAAGTTGAGCCTTTGCATACGCCTGTAAGGTCGTCGAGGCTAGGGGAGGGGCTACGGGCGAGGGGAGGGGGTAAGATTGAGCTTTGTATAGTTTCTATTGTTCAGTCCCACTAGACCATGGTTATTTCCATTGTATTGTTTTATCATCACCTGTCCAGGTGAGCGATGGTGACGATCTCTCCTCCTACGAAGTAGTTGAGTCTGTTGACAGACGAGGTGTAGATGAAGCAGTCTCCAACCCAGAGACCTGTCTTCACAACCTCCTGGATTTCACCTTGAACCTGAAGACACAACACCACCCTGTTAACACCTTCTATAACTAACAGAGTAGATACACCACCCTGTTAATACACCACCCTGTTAATACACCACCCTGTTAACCCATTTAGACTTAAGTTCGGTTCTACAAATGTCTTCTAAATCCTGACAGTTTTCTGAAAAACTAATTTTTTCTATGTCAGTGGTTCTCAAACAATTTCATGTCAAGGACCTCCAAAATTATCTGTATTCGGCCGCCGACCCCCATCTGAAAACATGTTGTTCCAGGGACCTCCCAGAAGCAAAGATTTGAGTTAAAAACGTTCGCTCTGAAAGAATATATATTCAAACATTTGGGCCACATTTTCACGATTTTTCAAAAATAGCAGACGTTAGCAGGTGTTAAAGGGTGGTTATGAGCAGTTTAAAGGGTGGGGTTACCTCTGGGTGGAGGTAAAGGGTGGAGGTAGGGTAATAGAAGGAGGTGGTAAAGGGTGGAGGTAGGGTAATAGAAGGAGGTGGTAAAGGGTGGAGGTAGGGTAATAGAAGGAGGTGGTAAAGGGTGGAGGTAGGGTAATAGAAGGAGGTGGTAAAGGGTGGAGGTAGGGTAATAGAAGGAGGTGGTAAAGGGTGGAGGTAGGGTAATAGAAGGAGGTGGTAAAGGGTGGAGGTAGGGTAATAGAAGGAGGTGGTAAAGGGTGGAGGTAGGGTAATAGAAGGAGGTGGTAAAGGGTGGAGGTAGGGTAATAGAAGGAGGTGGTAAAGGGTGGAGGTAGGGTAATAGAAGGAGGTGGTAAAGGGTGGAGGTAGGGTAATAGGAGGAGGTGGTAAAGGGTGGAGGTAGGGTAATAGAAGGAGGTGGTAAAGGGTGGAGGTAGGGTAATAGAAGGAGGTGGTAAAGGGTGGAGGTAGGGTAATAGGAGGAGGTGGTAAAGGGTGGAGGTAGGGTAATAGAAGGAGGTGGTAAAGGGTGGAGGTAGGGTAATAGAAGGAGGTGGTAAAGGGTGGAGGTAGGGTAATAGAAGGAGGTGGTAAAGGGTGGAGGTAGGGTAATAGAAGGAGGTGTTAAAGGGTGGAGGTAGGGTAATAGAAGGAGGTGGTAAAGGGTGGAGGTAGGGTAATAGAAGGAGGTGGTAAAGGGTGGAGGTAGGGTAATAGAAGGAGGTGGTAAAGGGTGGAGGTAGGGTAATAGGAGGAGGTGGTAAAGGGTGGAGGTAGGGTAATAGAAGGAGGTGGTAAAGGGTGGAGGTAGGGTAATAGAAGGAGGTGGTAAAGGGTGGAGGTAGGGTAATAGGAGGAGGTGGTAAAGGGTGGAGGTAGGGTAATAGAAGGAGGTGGTAAAGGGTGGAGGTAGGGTAATAGAAGGAGGTGGTAAAGGGTGGAGGTAGGGTAATAGAAGGAGGTGGTAAAGGGTGGAGGTAGGGTAATAGAAGGAGGTGTTAAAGGGTGGAGGTAGGGTAATAGAAGGAGGTGGTAAAGGGTGGAGGTAGGGTAATAGAAGGAGGTGGTAAAGGGTGGAGGTAATAGAAGGAGGTGGTAAAGGGTGGAGGTAGGGTAATATAAGGAGGTGGTAAAGGGTGGAGGTAGGGTAATAGAAGGAGGTGGTAAAGGGTGGAGGTAGGGTAATAGAAGGAGGTGGTAAAGGGTGGAGGTAGGGTAATAGAAGGAGGTGTTAAAGGGTGGAGGTAGGGTAATAGAAGGAGGTGGTAAAGGGTGGAGGTAGGGTAATAGAAGGAGGTGGTAAAGGGTGGAGGTAGGGTAATAGAAGGAGGTGGTAAAGGGTGGAGGTAGGGTAATAGAAGGAGGTGGTAAAGGGTGGAGGTAGGGTAATAGAAGGAGGTGGTAAAGGGTGGAGGTAGGGTAATAGAAGGAGGTGTTAAAGGGTGGAGGTAGGGTAATAGAAGGAGGTGGTAAAGGGTGGAGGTAGGGTAATAGAAGGAGGTGGTAAAGGGTGGAGGTAGGGTAATAGAAGGAGGTGTTAAAGGGTGGAGGTAGGGTAATAGAAGGAGGTGGTAAAGGGTGGAGGTAGGGTAATAGAAGGAGGTGTTAAAGGGTGGAGGTAGGGTAATAGAAGGAGGTGGTAAAGGGTGGAGGTAGGGTAATAGAAGGAGGTGGTAAAGGGTGGAGGTAGGGTAATAGAAGGAGGTGGTAAAGGGTGGAGGTAGGGTAATAGAAGGAGGTGGTAAAGGGTGGAGGTAGGGTAATAGAAGGAGGTGGTAAAGGGTGGAGGTAGGGTAATAGAAGGAGGTGGTAAAGGGTGGAGGTAGGGTAATAGAAGGAGGTGGTAAAGGGTGGAGGTAGGGTAATAGGAGGTGGTAAAGGGTGGAGGTAGGGTAATAGAAGGAGGTGGTAAAGGGTGGAGGTAGGGTAATAGAAGGAGGTGTTTAACACTCTTATGAGCTGTTTAAAGTTACCTCGAAGGCGTCCTCGATGCCGTCCTCCGTCACTCCCTCGTTGTTCTCCTGAGACGAAGCCACTTTATCTGCACAGTAACGCAGGATGAAGAAGGACTCCTCTGTGGCCATGCAGACCAGCTCCCCTGAGTCTGACCAGAAGATCTACAAGACCAACAACATAACATTACATCACATCCTCTGTGGCCATGCAGACCAGCTCCCCTGAGTCTGACCAGAAGATCTACAAGACCAACAACATAACATTACATTATTATAAATGTAATGGATCTACAAGACCAACAACATAACATTACATTATTATAAATGTAATGGATCTACAAGACCAACAACATAACATTACATTATTATAAATGTAATGGATCTACAAGACCAACAACATAACATTACATTATTATAAATGTAATGGCAGCGTACGAGGTTCACATGCGCAAAAATAACAGATGTACAAGTTATCGACACGGAACGGTATGGTACACGATGTACGCTTGATCTGTTTATTTTAAGCATGCGTCGCCGCCACCACGCAAAGTTATGACGAAGCCTGCGATGCGACCTCTTCTCTTTTTTTTCACTATTTGGTTCGCTTAACATGTCCACGTGTCATATTTGGTTCGCTTTACAAAGTCCTGTGTGAACACCAAACGGACCAAAATCAAAATGCAAACTGTGGGTGTGAAACCGGCCTAACTCCCCACTGTCTGACCAGAAGATCTGTTAACATTACATTCTCTGTGGCCTTGCAGACTAACTCCCCTGAGTCACTCCAGAAGATCTACAAGACCAACAAGATACAGAACAGGTGCTCCAGTGCTCATGCGTCGTCATGTATAGCATATTAACAGACATTCATACATATATGTATATATAACATATATAAACACATATAACGTACATGTTTAGGCTGTATCTCGATGCGGCGGACCAGCTCCGTGTTCTCCCAGTCATAAAAGGCCAGACCGTTCACTGACCTCACCCCGAGTAGGAAGCCTCCATAGATACCTACGCACGCGCGCGCGCACACACACACACACACACACACACACACACACACACACACACACACACACACACACACACACACACACACACACACACACACACACACACACACACACACACACACACACACACTTTATTTATGTCCACATAAGAGATACAATACAAGGACACACATGTTTACAAGGTGCTGTACATTACATTACAGTCATTTAGCAGACGCTTTTATCCAAAGCGACTTACAATAAGTGTATTCAACATAGGTAGGGAACAAAAACTACTAATCACCAGAAGTCTTTAGTGCATTTTCTGCAAAAACAAGCAACCAAGAGTATACCTAGCGCTAAGGTAAAAGTGCAATATATCAGCTACCTATTTCCTTAAACAGATGAGACAAAATAGCTAAATCAAATGAGCATGAGCTAAAACAATTAAGTGTATCGACTAAACAAGATCCAATAAACAATACAACAATAGAAAACAAGCGTTCGTACAACTAGTTAACAACAAGTAGTGCTGTACAGAATGCAATCATTCTCTCACCTTCGGCACCAAAGTCTGGTTTGAACGACTTCTTCTCCTTGAAGTTTTTGAAGATTTTCACCAAGCTGCTGCTCTCCCTGATGGCATACCTTTAAAATATAAACATAACATACATATGAATATAAAATAACAGAACACATCCATCTGATTGGCTGGTTTGTCATTAGACCACATGGTAAATATTACAATAATCCACACCTTCAATCACTTTATATCATTATAAATATATGTATATCATTATAAATATATTTATATCATTATAAATATATTTATAATGATATAAATATATTTATATCATTTATATATTTTTTATATATTTATATTTTATATATTTATGTCATCATAAATATATTTATATCATTATAAATATATTTATATCATTATAAATATATTTATATCGTTCCCAGCTGTGTTGCATTGATCCCGCAGCTCTGTAGCTTTGATTGATTGATTGATTGAAGAATTTATTAACAGTTTGCAGAATTACAGTACATTTCAAGCACAAACTCAATACAAAGGCTGTTAACTGTGAGTGGACGACCCAATTAAGCATTACACTTGTTTCCAACAGGGTCCACCATGTTCAAATCATCAAAACATTTAGAGACGTACAAATAGACACTTCTATAGACAGAACAGGAATTCTGAAGTGGGGAAGGGGAGCGCTTGATTACCTTTACAAACCCAGGCCGTGTCACACATTCAGTCATATGACTGTGAATGTGTGGCTGGATAAATATATTGATATCATTATAAATATATTTATATATGACTGTGAATGTGTGGCTGGATAAATATATTGATATCATTATAAATATATTTATATATGACTGTGAATGTGTGGCTGGATAAATATATTTATATCATTATAAATATATTTATATATGACTGTGAATGTGTGGCTGGATAAATATATTTATATCATTATAAATATATTTATATATGACTGTGAATGTGTGGCTCCGGACACTGGCTGAGTAAAAACAAGGACGTGTGGCTCCTGGAGGCGCAAAGTCTAGCTACGTTTATGAATTCAGAAGAGTTTTACAATTTACAATTTAGGCATTTAGCAGACGCTCTTAATCCAGAGCGATTTACATTAAGCAATAACAAAAGCAAGGCATACATCACATATATAAAATGTTATTATTCATTAATTAATTAATATTGCTAATATGTTTGTAACCGTTTTAGAAAAGCAATAAGCCACGCGAGGTCCCAGTTTATATATTGTATAATGTCTGAGAGGGCCGCTAAGCGTCGTGTCTCACCACGCCTCTTAGCCATTATAAAATACACGGTAACCTGACACCTCTCAGGCTTATTGCTTCAGACTCAGGAGTCATGATCCCAGACAGTCATAGGGTTAGGGTTAACCCTAACCCTAACCCAGGAGTCATGATCCCAGACAGTCATAGGGTTAGGGTTAACCCTAACCCTAACCCAGGAGTCATGATCCCAGACAGTCATAGGGTTAGGGTTAGGGTTAACCCTAACCCTAACCCAGGAGTCATGATCCCAGACAGTCATAGGGTTAGGGTTAGGGTTAACCCTAACCCTAACCCAGGAGTCATGAGCCCAGACAGTCATAGTAATATAATAAGCCCAGACAGTCATAGTAATATAATAAGCCCAGACAGTCATAGTAATATAATAAGCCCAGACAGTCATAGTAATATAATAAGCCCAGACAGTCATAGTAATATAATAAGCCCAGACAAACTCCTGAGCAGAACAGTAATAAACTCACTCAGATGAATCGTGGGCCCAGACAGTAGTAATAGATACTCACTCAGATGAATCGTGGGCCCAGACAGTAGTAATAGATACTCACTCAGATGAATCGTGGGCCCAGACAGTAGTAATAGATACTCACTCAGATGAATCGTGGGCCCAGACAGTAGTAATAGATACTCACTCAGATGAATCGTGGGCCCAGACAGTAGTAATAGATACTCGCTCAGATGAATCGTGGGCCCAGACAGTAGTAATAGATACTCGCTCAGATGAATCGTGGGCCCAGACAGTAGTAACAGATACTCACTCAGATGAATCGTGGGCCCAGACAGTAGTAATAGATACTCACTCAGATGAATCGTGGGCCCAGACAGTAGTCATAGATACTCACTCAGATGAATCGTGGGCCCAGACAGTAGTCATAGATACTCACTCAGATGAATCGTGGGCCCAGACAGTAGTAATAGATACTCACTCAGATGAATCGTGGGCCCAGACAAACTCCTGAGCAGAACCAAAGCTCTTGTTCCTCAAAGCCATCGCTGTGTAGATGATGTACTCTCCATCTCCACACACTACCACGAACCTATGAGCGCGCACACACACACACACACACACACACACACACACACACACACACACACACACACACACACACACACACACACACACACACACACACACACACACACACACACACACACACACACACACACACACACACACACAATATGCATATCTTTTCTATAATCTTCTCTTTATTTGAACCAACCCAAACATCCCTTGCACTACATTGTACAGGCCTTGAAATACAGTACTTTTCTAACAGACGGAACTGTTAATATTGTGTACCGTCACTTTAAAAGCGTAATGTATACGTCATCGTACGACGGTGTCACGCAACACAAATAGCTAATCTACAAGCTCACACTGCGTCTGGTTGCACCGCGTTGTGAGCTTGTAGATCTGCCTTACGATAGACTGACAAGTCGCACATTGAATTATTATTAGAACTCTAGGGCAGGGAGGGAGATTTGAGTTTCCCAAACGTATTATGAATTGGATTATAAATTATGGCAACAGAGTCTTGCTGGACAACAAGCACCACATAGTCTTGGTTGGAAGAGGACGGTTGTTCCGCTGCAGCAGCTGAGGCTCCCGTGTTGTTATGACTCGGTGCAGACATGCAGACATGCAGACATGCAGACATGCAGACATGCAGACATGCAGACATGCAGACATGCAGACATGCAGACATGCAGACATGCAACAGCATCACATTAAGGTTTAACCCATTTTGACCTGAGATCAGATTCTAAAAATGTCTTCTAAATCCTGACAGAATTTGTAAATGTTTCTATGTCAGTCATTCTTGGATTTTTCAAAAATAGCAGACCTACAAGCTCGTAGCGGCACTCGGTGCCGCGCTGTGGACCCGATTTGCGGGGTCCATCCCTAGGTAGTTATTACCTTCCATTGGGGGTGTGTAGGATGGTCTGGAGGTAGTTATTACCTTCCATTGGGGTTGTGTAGGATGGTCTGGAGGTAGTTATTACCTTCCATTGGGGTTGTGTAGGATGGTCTGGAGGTAGTTATTACCTTCCATTGGGGGGGTGTAGGATGGTCTGGGGTAGTTATTACCTTCCATTGGGGGTGTGTAGGATGGTCTGGAGGTAGTTATTACCTTCCATTGGGGGTGTGTAGGATGGTCTGGGGGTAGTTATTACCTTCCATTGGGGATGTGTAGGATGGTCTGGGGGTAGTTATTACCTTCCATTGGGGGTGTGTAGGATGGTCTGGGGGTAGTTATTACCTTCCATTGGGGGTGTGTAGGATGGTCTGGGGTAGTTATTACCTTCCATTGGGGGTGTGTAGGATGGTCTGGAGGTAGTTATTACCTTCCATTGGGGGTGTGTAGGATGGTCTGGAGGTAGTTATTACCTTCCATTGGGGGTGTGTAGGATGGTCTGGAGGTAGTTATTACCTTCCATTGGGGGTGTGTAGGATGGTCTGGAGGTAGTTATTACCTTCCATTGGGGGTGTGTAGGATGGTCTGGGGGTAGTTATTACCTTCCATTGGGGGTGTGTAGGATGGTCTGGGGGTAGTTATTACCTTCCATTGGGGGTGTGTAGGATGGTCTGGGGGTAGTTATTACCTTCCATTGGGGGTGTGTAGGATGGTCTGGGGTAGTTATTACCTTCCATTGGGGGGGTGTAGGATGGTCTGGGGGTAGTCATTACCTTCCATTGGGGTTGTGCAGGATGGTCTGGGGGTAGTTATTACCTTCTATTGGGGGGGGGTGTAGGATGGTCTGGGGGTAGTTATTACCTTCCATTGGGGGTGTGTAGGATGGTCTGGAGGTAGTTATTACCTTCCATTGGGGGTGTGTAGGATGGTCTGGGGGTAGTTATTACCTTCCATTGGGGATGTGTAGGATGGTCTGGGGGTAGTTATTACCTTCCATTGGGGATGTGCAGGATGGTCTGGGGGTAGTTATTACCTTCCATTGGGGTTGTGCAGGATGGTCTGGGGGTAGTTATTACCTTCCATTGGGGTTGTGCAGGATGGTCTGGGGGTAGATCTCACAGCTGCCCATGTCTTTGACCGCCAGAGGGAGTCTCTCTCCATCTTTGATCTCCGTGTCTCCCATGGCCTTCAGGTTGGCCTGCTGAACCTCGCTGTGTTTGGCCCAGATGATCTTCCCGTTGGTGTCCATGGACATGGCTGGCTCCTCTCTGCCCAACTGTTAAAATACATTATATTACTGTTAAACACATGGATGGCTCCTCTCTGCCCAACTGTTAAAATACATTATATTACTGTTAAACACATGGATGGCTCCTCTCTGCCCAACTGTTAAAATACATTATATTACTGTTAAACACATGGATGGCTCCTCTCTGCCCAACTGTTGGGTTAAAATACATTATATTACTGTTAAACACATGGATGGCTCCTCTCTGCCCAACTGTTGGGTTAAAATACATTATATTACTGTTAAACACATGGATGGCTCCTCTCTGCCCAACTGTTAAAATACAT
This sequence comes from Electrona antarctica, assembly GCF_951216825.1. Lineage (NCBI taxonomy): Eukaryota > Metazoa > Chordata > Actinopteri > Myctophiformes > Myctophidae > Electrona > Electrona antarctica. Next base: position 133,057 of record NW_027637154.1, on the reverse strand, counting down.
TATATTACTGTTAAACACATGGATGGCTCCTCTCTGCCCAACTGTTGGGTTAAAATACATTATATTACTGTTAAACACATGGATGGCTCCTCACGACCCAACTGTTAAAATACATTATATTACTGTTAAACACATGGCTGGCTCCTCACGACCCAACTGTTAAAATACATTATATTACTGTTAAACACATGGATGGCTCCTCTCTGCCCAACTGTTAAAATACATTATATTACTGTTAAACACATGGATGGCTCCTCTCTGCCCAACTGTTAAAATACATTATATTACTGTTAAACACATGGATGGCTCCTCTCTGCCCAACTGTTAAAATACATTATATTACTGTTAAACACATGGATGGCTCCTCTCTGCCCAACTGTTAAAATACATTATATTACTGTTAAACACATGGATGGCTCCTCTCTGCCCAACTGTTAAAATACATTATATTACTGTTAAACACATGGATGGCTCCTCTCTGCCCAACTGTTAAAATACATTATATTACTGTTAAACACATGGATGGCTCCTCTCTGCCCAACTGTTAAAATACATTATATTACTGTTAAACACATGGATGGCTCCTCTCTGCCCAACTGTTAAAATACATTATATTACTGTTAAACACATGGATGGTTCCTCTCTGCCCAACTGTTAAAATACATTATATTACTGTTAAACACATGGCTGGTTCCTCTCTGCCCAACTGTTAAAATACATTATATTACTGTTAAACACATGGATGGCTCCTCTCTGCCCAACTGTTGGGTTAAAATACATTATATTACTGTTAAACACATGGATGGTTCCTCTCTGCCCAACTGTTAAAATACATTATATTACTGTTAAACACATGGATGGTTCCTCTCTGCCCAACTGTTAAAATACATTATATTACTGTTAAACACATGGATGGCTCCTCTCTGCCCAACTGTTAAAATACATTATATTACTGTTAAACACATGGCTGGTTCCTCACGACCCAACTGTTAAAATACATTATATTACTGTTAAACACATGGATGGCTCCTCTCTGCCCAACTGTTAAAATACATTATATTACTGTTAAACACATGGCTGGTTCCTCACGACCCAACTGTTAAAATACATTATATTACTGTTAAACACATGGATGGCTCCTCTCTGCCCAACTGTTAAAATACATTATATTACTGTTAAACACATGGATGGCTCCTCTCTGCCCAACTGTTGGGTTAAAATACATTATATTACTGTTAAACACATGGATGGCTCCTCTCTGCCAAACTGTTGGGTTAAAATACATTATATTACTGTTAAACACATGGCTGGTTCCTCTCTGCCCAACTGTTAAAATACATTATATTACTGTTAAACACATGGATGGCTCCTCTCTGCCCAACTGTTAAAATACATTATATTACTGTTAAACACATGGATGGCTCCTCTCTGCCCAACTGTTAAAATACATTATATTACTGTTAAACACATGGATGGCTCCTCTCTGCCCAACTGTTAAAATACATTATATTACTGTTAAACACATGGATGGCTCCTCTCTGCCCAACTGTTAAAATACATTATATTACTGTTAAACACATGGATGGCTCCTCTCTGCCCAACTGTTAAAATACATTATATTACTGTTAAACACATGGATGGCTCCTCTCTGCCCAACTGTTAAAATACATTATATTACTGTTAAACACATGGATGGTTCCTCTCTGCCCAACTGTTAAAATACATTATATTACTGTTAAACACATGGCTGGTTCCTCTCTGCCCAACTGTTAAAATACATTATATTACTGTTAAACACATGGATGGCTCCTCTCTGCCCAACTGTTAAAATACATTATATTACTGTTAAACACATGGATGGCTCCTCTCTGCCCAACTGTTGGGTTAAAATACATTATATTACTGTTAAACACATGGATGGCTCCTCACGACCCAACTGTTAAAATACATTATATTACTGTTAAACACATGGCTGGCTCCTCACGACCCAACTGTTAAAATACATTATATTACTGTTAAACACATGGATGGCTCCTCTCTGCCCAACTGTTAAAATACATTATATTACTGTTAAACACATGGATGGCTCCTCTCTGCCCAACTGTTAAAATACATTATATTACTGTTAAACACATGGATGGCTCCTCTCTGCCCAACTGTTAAAATACATTATATTACTGTTAAACACATGGATGGCTCCTCTCTGCCCAACTGTTAAAATACATTATATTACTGTTAAACACATGGATGGCTCCTCTCTGCCCAACTGTTAAAATACATTATATTACTGTTAAACACATGGATGGCTCCTCTCTGCCCAACTGTTAAAATACATTATATTACTGTTAAACACATGGATGGCTCCTCTCTGCCCAACTGTTAAAATACATTATATTACTGTTAAACACATGGATGGCTCCTCTCTGCCCAACTGTTAAAATACATTATATTACTGTTAAACACATGGATGGTTCCTCTCTGCCCAACTGTTAAAATACATTATATTACTGTTAAACACATGGCTGGTTCCTCTCTGCCCAACTGTTAAAATACATTATATTACTGTTAAACACATGGATGGCTCCTCTCTGCCCAACTGTTGGGTTAAAATACATTATATTACTGTTAAACACATGGATGGTTCCTCTCTGCCCAACTGTTAAAATACATTATATTACTGTTAAACACATGGATGGTTCCTCTCTGCCCAACTGTTAAAATACATTATATTACTGTTAAACACATGGATGGCTCCTCTCTGCCCAACTGTTAAAATACATTATATTACTGTTAAACACATGGCTGGTTCCTCACGACCCAACTGTTAAAATACATTATATTACTGTTAAACACATGGATGGCTCCTCTCTGCCCAACTGTTAAAATACATTATATTACTGTTAAACACATGGCTGGTTCCTCACGACCCAACTGTTAAAATACATTATATTACTGTTAAACACATGGATGGCTCCTCTCTGCCCAACTGTTAAAATACATTATATTACTGTTAAACACATGGATGGCTCCTCTCTGCCCAACTGTTGGGTTAAAATACATTATATTACTGTTAAACACATGGATGGCTCCTCTCTGCCCAACTGTTGGGTTAAAATACATTATATTACTGTTAAACACATGGCTGGTTCCTCTCTGCCCAACTGTTAAAATACATTATATTACTGTTAAACACATGGATGGCTCCTCTCTGCCCAACTGTTAAAATACATTATATTACTGTTAAACACATGGATGGCTCCTCTCTGCCCAACTTTTAAAATACATTATATTACTGTTAAACACATGGATGGCTCCTCTCTGCCCAACTGTTAAAATACATTATATTACTGTTAAACACATGGATGGCTCCTCTCTGCCCAACTGTTAAAATACATTATATTACTGTTAAACACATGGATGGCTCCTCTCTGCCCAACTGTTAAAATACATTATATTACTGTTAAACACATGGATGGCTCCTCTCTGCCCAACTGTTAAAATACATTATATTACTGTTAAACACATGGATGGTTCCTCTCTGCCCAACTGTTAAAATACATTATATTACTGTTAAACACATGGCTGGTTCCTCTCTGCCCAACTGTTAAAATACATTATATTACTGTTAAACACATGGATGGCTCCTCTCTGCCCAACTGTTAAAATACATTATATTACTGTTAAACACATGGATGGCTCCTCTCTGCCCAACTGTTAAAATACATTATATTACTGTTAAACACATGGATGGCTCCTCTCTGCCCAACTGTTGGGTTAAAATACATTATATTACTGTTAAACACATGGATGGCTCCTCTCTGCCCAACTGTTAAAATACATTATATTACTGTTAAACACATGGATGGCTCCTCTCTGCCCAACTGTTAAAATACATTATATTACTGTTAAACACATGGATGGCTCCTCTCTGCCCAACTGTTGGGTTAAAATACATTATATTACTGTTAAACACATGGCTGGTTCCTCTCTGCCCAACTGTTAAAATACATGTATTATATTATATTAAACATGATGATGCTTCCTTCATCTATATAATAGTAATAGTAATAGTAATAATAACCACCTTAATGATGATGCTTCCTTCATCTATATAATAGTAATAGTAATAGTAATAATAACCACCTTAATGATGATGCTACCTTCATCTATATAATAGTAATAGTAATAGTAATAATAACCACCTTAATGATGATGCTTCCTTCATCTATATAATAGTAATAGTAATAGTAATAATAACCACCTTAATGATGATGCTTCCTTCATCGTAGCCCAGCGCTACGTTGTTGGATCCTCTGAGCCCGCTGACGCACCAGACTCTCTCCATCCCATAGTTCAGAGTGCTCTCCAGGCGGTATGTAGAGCTGTGCCAGATACGCACCGTACCTTTAAGAACACACACACACACACACACACACACACACAGACACACACACACACACACACACACACACACACACACACACACACACACACACACACACACACACACACACACACACACACACACACACACACACACACACACACACACACACACACACACACACACACACACACACGGAATGTCAGAACAGGTCAGCTCCATATATGGAGATCTACGGGTGGCAGTGGGGGAAGTGTCTTGAGTGTACAGTATAGTATAGTATATATGCATAGTTTAATAATATAGATATTCCACTGTTACGTTCTTAGCTTACACATGTTTCATGATAACTACTTTTACAGTGATGTGTTGCCATGCTTTTTGTTCTTGCTTAATTTAAGAATTCTGATGAATGCCTAAATTGTAAATTGTACAGGGTTTGATGAGGGCCCAGGTAGGGCCTGTTAAGAACACATTTAGCTGTGTTGCTCATCCCACGAACAAGCTGTACCTCGTTGCAAAGGTGACAAATCAACGGATTGAAGGAGTGTGTATGTGTGTGCGTGTGCGTGCGTGCGTGCGTGCGTGCGCGCGTGCGTGCGTGTACCGTACCATCCTCTGATCCGGTGATGATGATTGGTAGTTCAGGATGGAAGGAAACACATGACACATTCTGGGCGTGGCCTTCCAGGGTCTGAACACACGTCTTGTTCTGAAAAAATCATAAATAATCCTTTATTAACAACCCGAGTGGCGTTTACGTTTATAAACGTAGTTGGCTATTTTTGCTACGAAAGTAATATATGGCTGTAGGGAGTGAGTGTGGAAATATAGTGGCCCTCTCCATCGTCAAAGTTGCCCACCCCTGCACTAGAGAGAGAGACTTTATTTGGCCGGACAAAATAATACATTGGTCTCATAAACGTAGATGGCAAGATAAGAACTAAGCATGGAATAAAGATAAGATAAGAACTAAGCATGTAATAAAGATAAAGATAAGAACTAAGCATGGAATAAAGATAAGATAAGAACTAAGCATGTAATAAAGATAAAGATAAGAACTAAGCATGTAATAAAGATAAAGATAAGAACTAAGCATGGAATAAAGATAAAGATAAGAACTAAGCATGGAATAAAGATAAAGATAAGAACTAAGCATGGAATAAAGATAAGAACTAAGCATGGAATAAAGATAAAGATAAGAACTAAGCATGGAATAAAGGCAAAATAAAATCTCAAGACTGAAAATGTAATGATGATTAGATAGTCTGAACCGGCTGGAGAAATCATGACCTTTAACTGAGACCTTCATGTTTCTGGAAGATAATACTAATACTAAACTATAACTATAAGATAATACTAATACTAAACTTAGTATTCTATCACTAGATAGAAGATAATACTAGATAGAAGATAATACTAGATAGAAGATAATACTAGATAGAAGATAATACTAGATAGAAGATAATACTAGATAGAAGATAATACTAATACTAAACTTAGTATTCTATCACTAGATAGAAGATAATACTAGTATTCTATCACTAGATAGAAGATAATACTAGATAGAAGATAATACTAGATAGAAGATAATACTAGATAGAATGTAATACTAGATAGAAGATAATACTAGATAGAAGATAATACTAGATAGAAGATAATACTAATACTAAACTTAGTATTCTATCACTAGATAGAAGATAATACTAGATAGAAGATAATACTAGATAGAAGATAATACTAATACTAAACTTAGTATTCTATCACTAGTCACTTCAAATACTCTTTCATCTGAAAATAACTAATGACCGAAAATAGCCGATCTACAAGCTCACAATGTACACACGTCCTAGCGCATTTTCAATGATATCAAACGAGAGAATAATATTCTGATTTTCTTTTGGCCTCCAAGGCCACCATACTCCATACTCTTCGTTCACACGCGGTCCGTTCACTTCCCTGTTTACGGCTGCAGAAAGAATGCCTGGTCTCTCCTAATCCAAGGAGCTCTCCGTGGTTTAGAATGCCTGGTCTCTCCTAATCCAAGGAGCTCTCCGTGGTTTTGACCAGATGGAAAATACTAAACTCTTCATTTCTGACTTCTCATCTGACTCTCGTTCAAAATATGAACGCGAGGGATTATTCAGCGATTCTTATCGTAACGACAGCGAGGTAAGCAAGCAAAAATATGTCTCCGGTTTTTTTCCGGAACAGAAGGGCACCTTCCCGGGAACACACAAGCTTCTATTTTGAAGGAATCAGGAATTAGCTATTGAAAAATAGCAGATCTACAGCTCGTAGCGCGCCACCGAGTGGCGCGCTACGAGCTTGTAGGTCTGCTATTTTTGAAAAATCGTGAAAATGCGGCACAAATCTTTGAATATATATTCTTTCAGAAGACTTTAATTTGACGAAAGGCCAAAATGGGTTAATAATACCTGGTAGTCCCAGATCTTCACCAGGCGGTCGTCGGCTCCAGAGATCAGGTACGGTTTGTCTAGTTATGATGTAATGTTAATATATATATATATGTATACCTGGTAGTCCCAGATCTTCACCAGGCGGTCGTCGGCTCCAGAGATCAGGTACGGTTTGTCACCTCCGCTGTAATAATCTATACAGTTCACTCCTTTATCATGACCTTCCAGGGTGAAGTTAGGAGAGGAGGAGCCAAGCTGCCACACCTGGGGAGAGAGACACTGTGTTACTATAGGGAGAGAGAGAGAGAGAGAGAGAGAGAGGAGAGAGAGAGACTAGAGAGAGAGAGAGAGGAGAGAGAGAGAGGAGAGAGAGAGAGAGAGAGAGAGAGAGAGAGAGAGGAGAGAGAGAGACTAGAGAGAGAGAGGAGAGAGAGGAGAGAGAGAGAGGGAGAGAGAGAGAGAGAAAGGAGAGAGAGGAGAGAGAGAGAGAGAGAGAGAGAGAGAGAGAGAGAGAGAGAGAGAGAGAGAGAGAGAGAGAGAGAGAGAGAGGAGAGAGAGAGACTAGAGAGAGAGGAGAGAGGAGAGAGACACTGTGTTACTATAGGGAGAGAGAGAGAGAGAGAGAGAGAGAGAGAGAGAGAGAGAGAGAGAGAGAGAGAGAGAGAGAGAGAGAGGAGAGAGAGGAGAGAGAGGAGAGAGAGAGAGAGAGAGAGAGAGAGAGAGAGAGAGAGAGAGAGAGAGAGAGAGACACTAGAGAGAGAGAGGAGAGAGAGAGAGGAGAGAGAGAGAGGAGAGAGAGAGGAGAGAGAGAGAGGAGAGAGAGAGAACACCTGGGGAGAGAGACACTAGAGCAGGGGTGGGGCAACTGGCGGCCCGGGGGCCACATGCGGCCCCCACCTTCACTTAATGCGGCCCTCAGGTTAATGTCAGAATACTGATATAATATTGGTTTCAGCTGTTTACAATTCCACACCATGCAAACATGACCCGCTTTAATTACTTCAGTCTAAATTAGTAGCTCAATGCTCAACACAAGTATAATTAAAGGCATTTTAAATGACATAAAAATGTAAATTTTCAGGATTCCAATTAAAAAATAGCAAAAATTCAAGATTTCGATTTGAATATAGCAAAAAAAGCCAATCTACAAGCTCAAAACGGATGCAGTGTTGCCAGGTTCGCGAATTGTAAGCGAGTTGTAAGTAGCGTGTTGAATGGCATTTTTTCTGGGCTTGTTTTCATAGAGCTGGCAACAAATTAGGCGGGGGTGTCGGTGCTTGTGGCGTGTGTGTGTTTATTATTGATATTGATATTGTTTGTGAGTCTGGACGGGAGGCGGCTTTAGTGGCAGTACAATGACAATTTTTACGCGGGTGGTGTTGAGTGTGGGCGTGGTGCGCGACATGAGGAGATAGCCATGGATTGACGCGGAGGGTAAGTCTGTGACGTGTTAGTGTGTTTAGTGGGTTGTTGCAGTGTGTGTTGCAGTGTGTCAGTGACGTAGTAGCTGGTGCCTTTTGTTCCTGGGTGCGAACAGCTTTTTGGGCACACCTTTTCAATTGTATAATAGATAGGTCCATATAGCCTAAATGCAGTATGGTTTAATGCTGTAGAATTCACAGCTTTGTGTGTGCCATTCTTTTTTTTTTTTTATAATTTTTATCCCACGATTTTGTAACCCATTTTTCACCCCTGTGTCAATTATCTAATGTGATCCTGGGCTCTACACACCCTCCGCCAACCTAGTCCCCATATATGGGGGACATGGGGAGAGCAACGGACTTGAACTCATGCTTCCTTCATGCCTGAGTGTCCAAGTTGCTCCTTTACACCTGACAGTGGGAGTTTCCCTGGTTGGACGTAGCGCGTGGAAGGAACACGTTATTCCAACCAGTTCCTTTCCCCTCCATCAGGCACCCCGGCTGGCCAGGGGGAGGCAGTTTAGAGACCAGGATTACTGCATGTTTTTTGTGAGGGTACCTACCCTAGGGGACACGGGGAGAACATGCAAACTCCACACAGAAAGCCCCTTTCGCCAACCCCACCTCGGGTATGGGCACTGATGATGCGGAGGAGGAAACACGCCGCCAGCACCCACAGCGCCCCGAGCGGGAATCGAACCCAGGACCTTCTAGCTGTGAGGCGACAGCACTACTAACTGTGCCCCCGTGTGTGCCATTATTAATGAATAATCAACAATCAGCAGCTTATGGAAACCAATTTGGCCCCAGTCAGTCAGTTCCCCCCACAATGCTCAAGATGACATTGAGAATAAGCTGCTGATTGATAAGTAGTACCATAGAAGATGTTAGGCCTCACTCACACCTATACATCTAGCATACAACAATGTTGCCTTATATAACAATATTTTGTCATTCCAGTTTTGAGGCATAGGCTCAAGACAGAAACATCCTTAGATTCCACATGAATGTGAGTAAACTAAAAACATGGCATCAAAATATATTTCCTGTTATTAAGTTTGTATAGGCCTTTTACAGTATTAGATCAGGATTAGAACATTTAGAAGTAACTCTTGAAAAGAAAACTGTTGATAGATAGATAGATAGATAGATAGATAGATAGATAGATAGATAGATAGATAGATAGATAGATGTGACTGCTGGGCGAACGCTGGCGCTTTGGCATGGGGGGTAAGATCAACATATGGAATGAATTCTGTACTGGCCATATATGGAGCATGTCTTGAGTGTACAGGGTTTGATGAGGTCAGATCAACATATGGAATGTCAGAACAGGTCAGCTCCATATAGATCTAAGGGTGGCAGCGGGGGCAGTGTCTTGAGTGTAAAGGGTTTGATGAGGGCCCATGAGCTGGGCCTTCATTTTCAGGCCTGTTGAGAACTCTAGTTTTCGCCGACTGCCGGGCGCGGTTTGAGGTCAGGTGTAGAGTTGCTGGCCAATATTGATACATCAGGGATCTCCATATACTGTATGGGCTTAATCAGGTTTAATTTACTATGACATCAGGGATCTCCGATGCCACGTGATGTTATGAGACCTGGGCACCATATATTGGGGCTTTCCCATGTATGGGGATTTAGAGTGTTACACTGACTGACGGACAAAAATGTACGATTTCATAGTAAACGCGACCTGCGGTCACAATAAGGCCTTATATAAACGGTTGCTTATTCACAATAGAACCAAATATTGGCATCCTGGGGGCAGAGAGCACTGAGGGGGAAGGTGCCCAACCCCCAGAAAAGGGCACCATTTTGGGGTGGACTTTTTGTGGGGGTCCCTTGTGCCATTTCACATCAGAAATATCCAACTAGGATGTTCCACAATAACTTGGCCTGTGTCATTGGACAGTAAAATAATACATTCTAATCTCCATGTAAACATAACAATATATAAAGTGTGTGTGTGTGTGTGTGTGTGTGTGTGTGTGTGTGTGTGTGTGTGTGTGTGTGTGTGTGTGTGTGGTGGGGGGTAGGCGTTTCTTTCAGTGGGGATCACTTCATGGATGGATTTAATGACTTTTGCAGTAAAAGTAAAACTTCTGAGCATCCATTTCATGAAGAGGACATCTTAAAGATATGAAAAAACAATGTCACATTTTGTTGATAAATAGTAGGACCAAAATTACAAGTGAATGTCAGAAAAGTAAACTTTTTGCTATTTCCGCCTATTTAAGGCCTTATATAAAAGGCTGCTGATTCACATTAGAACCAAATATTGGCATTCTGATTGTTCTGGGATGTAGGCACACTACCTGTAGACAATTTGTGCAAGGATGATGTAAAAACAAACAGCAGGTAAAAAATGACAGAGGATTTACTTGGAACTCTCTTTCAGATAGGCGTTTTTTATTGCCTATGTGGTGAGTCACTTCATGGATCAATTTTAAGACTTTTGCAGTAAAAGTAAATCTCGGGACAATCCATTTCATGAACGGGACATCCTAAAGATATGAAAAAACTATGTCCCGTTTTGTTATACCTCGGGGAGGGGTATAGTCAACTTTTGGGGCTTTTGTTCCTGCACTATTTGGGGTTAAGGTCACAGTACCTTAATGGTCCTGTCCAATCAGATTACAGTACCTTAATGGTCCTGTCCAATGAGGCGGAGGCGAACTGGTTGTTGTCTTTGGGGTTGATGACGATCTGCATCACATAGTGGGTGTGTCCCTCGAACACCTGAGAGACCGTCCACTTCTTGTCCCAGTCCCACAGTTTGATCAGCATGTCATCTACACACACACACACACACACACACACACACACACACACACACACACACACACACACACACACACACACACACACACACACACACACACACACACACACACACACACACACACACACACACACACTTTATATGTATAGTTTCATTATATAGATATTCCACTGTTACGTTCTTATCTTACGCATGTTTCATGATCACTACTTTCTATGTATGTGATGTAATGCCATGCTTTTTGTTATTGTTTAATGTAAATCGCTCTAGATTAAGAGAGTCTGATAAATGAATACATTGTCTGTCTGTGTGTAATCCACGTAACTCCAGAACCGTTCGCCCAACGGACTTCAAATTTGACACACGTGTTCCACACCACCGCATGGGGTGTTGAGTCGGTCCGACCAACAGGGCCCCGCCCCCTGCCCACCCAGGGTCTGGACAGGGCCCCGCCCCCTGCCCACCCAGGGTCTGGACAGGGCCCCGCCCCCTGCCCACCCAGGGTCTGGACAGGGCCCCGACCTATATAAAACTCACCACTAGAGGTCAGTATGTAGGGCTGCGTGGGGTGTATATATAAAACTCACCACTAGAGGTCAGTATGTAGGGCTGTGTGGGGTGTATATATTAAACTCACCACTAGAGGTCAGTATGTAGGGCTGCGTGGGGTGTATATATAAAAGGTGCAGATATTAAACTCACCACTAGAGGTCAGTATGTAGGGCTGTGTGGGGTGTATATATTAAACTCACCACTAGAGGTCAGTATGTAGGGCTGTGTGGGGTGTATATATTAAACTCACCACTAGAGGTCAGTATGTAAGGCTGCGTGGGGTGTATATATTAAACTCACCACTAGAGGTCAGTATGTAAGGCTGCGTGGGGTGTATATATTAAACTCACCACTAGAGGTCAGTATGTAGGGCTGCGTGGGGTGTATATATTAAACTCACCACTAGAGGTCAGGATGTAGGGCTGCGTGGGGTGTATATATAAAAGGTGCAGATATTAAACTCACCACTAGAGGTCAGTATGTAGGGCTGTGTGGTGTATATATAAAAGGTGCAGATATTAAACTCACCACTAGAGGTCAGTATGTAGGGCTGTGTGGGGTGTATATATAAAACTCACCACTAGAGGTCAGGATGTAGGGCTGTGTGGGGTGTATATATTAAACTCACCACTAGAGGTCAGTATGTAGGGCTGCGTGGGGTGAACTGCGATACATCGGATGTAATCAGAGTGAGCTTCAAACATGTGAACTCTCTCCAGAGTGTTGTAGTTGAACACACGGATCTGCATGTCGTCCTGAAAACGGTACATTAGCATGTTACTAGCATGTTGAAAACGGTACATTAGCATGTTACTAGCATGTTGAAAACGGTACATTAGCATGTTACTAGCATGTTGAAAACGGTACATTAGCATGTTACTAGCATGTTGAAAACGGTACATTAGCATGTTACTAGCATGTTGAAAACGGTACATTAGCATGTTACTAGCATGTTGAAAACGGTACATTAGCATGTTACTAGCATGTTGAAAACGGTACATTAGCATGTTACTAGCATGTTGAAAACGGTACATTAGCATGTTACTAGCATGTTGAAAACGGTACATTAGCATGTTACTAGCATGTTGAAAACGGTACATTAGCATGTTACTAGCATGTTGAAAACGGTACATTAGCATGTTACTAGCATGTTGAAAACGGTACATTACATTAGCATGTTAACCCATTTAAAATTAAAAAAATGTCTTCAAAATCCTGACAGTTTTCTGAAAAACCTTATGTTTCTGTATCAGTGGTGCTCCATATTTCATGTCAAGGACACCAAAAAATATATCTAATATGCCTCCGCCCCCCCATCTGAAAATATGTTGTTCCAGGGACCTCCCCAGAAGCAAAGATTTGAGTTAAAATGTTCACTCTGTAATAATATATATTGATATATATTGAGGCACATTTTCACGATTTTTCAAAAATAAATATATATTGATATATATTGAGGCACATTTTCACGATTTTTCAAAAATAGCAGACCTACAAGTTCATAGCGCGGCACTCGGTGCTGCGCTATGAACTTGTAGATCTGCTATTTGTCAATAGCTAAAGTGTAACATAATGCTTTAAAACACCAAAAGGGGTTCCCGCCCAGAATGGGTTAATAGCATGTTAAAAACATAGTTGTCATATTAGGGTTAGGTCAGGGTTAGGCCAGGGTTAGGTCAGGGTTAGGCCAGGGTTAGGTCAGGGTTAGGCCAGGGTTAGGCCAGGGTTAGGCCAGGGTTAGGTCAGGGTTAGGTCAGGGTTAGGCCAGGGTTAGGCCAGGGTTAGGCCAGGGTTAGGCCAGGGTTAGGCCAGGGTTAGGCCAGGGTTAGGCCAGGGTTAGGCCAGGGTCAGGCCAGGTCATGAACTCACCGCTCCCGTTATCACCCAGTTCTTCCTGGCCACAAACTTGGAGGCTCTGACTGGGAGATCACACACCTCGAAGGTCTTCACCAGAGTCTGTGGAAGGACAGCGTTAGTTACGGTATGGACAGTATCTATCACAGCTTGGTATGGGACAGTATTTATCACAGCTTGGTATGGGACAGTATCTCTATCACAGCTTGGTATGGGACAGTATCTCTATCACAGCTTGGTATGGGACAGTATCTCTATCACAGCTTGGTATGGGACAGTATCTCTATCACAGCTTGGTATGGGACAGTATCTATCATGGGACAGTATCTATCACAGCTTGGTATGGGACAGTATCTCTATCACAGCTTGGTATGGGACAGTATCTCTATCACAGCTTGGTATGGGACAGTATCTATCATGGGACAGTATCTATCACAGCTTGGTATGGGACAGTATCTCTATCACAGCTTGGTATGGGACAGTATCTATCACAGCTTAGTATGGGACAGTATCTATCACAGCTTGGTATGGGACAGTATCTCTATCACAGCTTGGTATGGGACAGTATCTCTATCACAGCTTAGTATAGGACAGTATCTCTATCACAGCTTGGTATGGGACAGTATCTATCACAGCTTGGTATGGGACAGTATCTATCACAGCTTGGTATGGGACAGTATCTCTATCACAGCTTGGTATGGGACAGTATCTCTATCACAGCTTAGTATGGGACAGTATCTATCACAGCTTGGTATGGGACAGTATCTATCACAGCTTGGTATGGGACAGTATCTATCACAGCTTAGTATGGGACAGTATCTATCACAGCTTGGTATGGGACAGTATCTATCACAGCTTGGTATGGGACAGTATCTCTATCACAGCTTGGTATGGGACAGTATCTCTATCACAGCTTGGTATGGGACAGTATCTATCACAGCTTGGTATGGGACAGTATCTATCACAGCTTGGTATGGACAGTATCTATCACAGCTTGGTATGGGACAGTATCTATCACAGCTTGGTATGGGACAGTATCTATCACAGCTTGGTATGGGACAGTATATATCACAGCTTGGTATGGGACAGTATCTATCACAGCTTGGTATGGGACAGTATCTATTACAGCTTGGTATGGGACAGTATCTATCACAGCTTGGTATGGGACAGTATCTATTACAGCTTGGTATGGGACAGTATCTATCACAGCTTGGTATGGGACAGTATCTCTATCACAGCTTGGTATGGGACAGTATCTCTATCACAGCTTGGTATGGGACAGTATCTATCATGGGACAGTATCTATCACAGCTTGGTATGGGACAGTATCTATTACAGCTTGGTATGGGACAGTATCTATCACAGCTTGGTATGGGACAGTATCTATTACAGCTTGGTATGGGACAGTATCTATCACAGCTTGGTATGGGACAGTATCTCTATCACAGCTTGGTATGGGACAGTATCTCTATCACAGCTTAGTATAGGACAGTATCTCTATCACAGCTTGGTATGGGACAGTATCTATCACAGCTTGGTATGGGACAGTATCTATCACAGCTTGGTATGGGACAGTATCTATCACAGCTTGGTATGGACAGTATCTATCACAGCTTGGTATGGGACAGTATCTCTATCACAGCTTGGTATGGGACAGTATCTCTATCACAGCTTGGTATGGGACAGTATCTATCACAGCTTGGTATGGGACAGTATCTCTATCACAGCTTGGTATGGGACAGTATCTATCACAGCTTGGTATGGGACAGTATCTATCACAGCTTGGTATGGGACAGTATCTATCACAGCTTGGTATGGGACAGTATCTAACACAGCTTGGTATGGGACAGTATCTCTATCACAGCTTGGTATGGGACAGTATCTATCACAGCTTGGTATGGACAGTATCTATCACAGCTTGGTATGGGACAGTATCTAACACAGCTTGGTATGGGACAGTATCTATCACAGCTTGGTATGGGACAGTATCTATCACAGCTTGGTATGGGACAGTATCTATCACAGCTTGGTATGGGACAGTATCTATCACAGCTTGGTATGGGACAGTATCTCTATCACAGCTTGGTATGGGACAGTATCTATATCACAGCTTGGTATGGGACAGTATCTATCACAGCTTGGTATGGGACAGTATCTCTATCACAGCTTGGTATGGGACAGTATCTATATCACAGCTTGGTATGGGACAGTATCTCTATCACAGCTTGGTATGGGACAGTATCTATATCACAGCTTGGTATGGGACAGTATCTCTATCACAGCTTGGTATGGGACAGTATCTATATCACAGCTTGGTATGGGACAGTATCTCTATCACAGCTTGGTATGGGACAGTATCTATCACAGCTTGGTATGGGACAGTATCTATCACAGCTTGGTATGGGACAGTATCTCCATCACAGCTTGGTATGGGACAGTATCTCTATCACAGCTTGGTATGGGACAGTATCTATCACAGCTTGGTATGGGACAGTATCTCTATCACAGCTTGGTATGGGACAGTATCTCTATCACAGCTTGGTATGGGACAGTATCTATCACAGCTTGGTATGGGACAGTATCTCTATCACAGCTTGGTATGGGACAGTATCTCTATCACAGCTTGGTATGGGACAGTATCTATCACAGCTTGGTATGGGACAGTATCTCTATCACAGCTTAGTATGGGACAGTATCTATCACAGCTTGGTATGGGACAGTATCTATCACAGCTTGGTATGGGACAGTATCTCTATCACAGCTTGGTATGGGACAGTATCTATCACAGCTTGGTATGGGACAGTATCTCTATCACAGCTTAGTATGGGACAGTATCTAACACAGCTTGGTATGGGACAGTATCTATCACAGCTTGGTATGGGACAGTATCTATCACAGCTTGGTATGGGACAGTATCTATCACAGCTTGGTATGGGACAGTATCTCTATCACAGGCAAGACAGAACTTGTCATCATTGAAGGCAACCTCAATGCAGTGAGATATCGGGATGTGATTCTGGAGCCGGGATTCGAACCGCCGACCCAGGGATCATTGGCCGACCTGCTCTACCTCCTGAGCCACACAGCCCACCCTAAGTATTAGGGCAGAATTTAGGGAGTGGAGAGGATGGAGTGTGCGTGCGTGCGTGCGTGCGTGCGTGCGTGCGTGTACCTGTGTCTCGTGGTTCCACACACACACAGATCCGTTGTAAAGCGAGGCTAGCATCCATGGCTCGGTGGGATGGAGGTCGACGCTCTTGACCCGGTCTGACCTCGCCGTCAACCTCCTCTTGATGTCCAGCCGGAGAGGCTGAAAACACGGAAACCATTCATCACTACACTGATCCAGACGGAATGGATCTACCATATGATACCATTATTAAAACATGGAAACCATTCATTATTACACTGATCCAGCTGGAATGGATCTACCATATGATACCATTTATTAAAACATGGAAACCATTCATTATTACACTGATCCAGCTGGAATGGATCTACCATATGATACCATTTAATAAAACATGGAAACCATTCATTATTACACTGATCCAGCTGGAATGGATCTACCATATGATACCATTTATTAAAACATGGAAACCATTCATTATTACACTGATCCAGACGGAATGGATCTACCATAGCATTTATTACACTGAGGTCCAGCCGGAGAGGCTGAAAAAATGGAAACCATTCATCACTACACTGATCCAGACGGAATGGATCTACCTTATGATACCATTTATTACACTGAGGTCCAGCCGGAGAGGCTGAAAACTAATGTTAACGAAGTTCAACACCCACACCACCAGAGGGAGTTCAACACCCACACCACCAGAGGGAGTTCAACACCCACACCACCAGAGGGTGTTCAACACCCACACCACCAGAGGGTGTTCAACACCCACACCACCAGAGGGTGTTCAACACCCACACCACCAGAGGGAGTTCAACACCCACACCACCAGAGGGTGTTCAACACCCACACCACCAGAGGGTGTTCAACACCCACACCACCAGAGGGAGTTCAACACCCACACCACCAGAGGGAGTTCAACACCCACACCACCAGAGGGAGTTCAACACCCACACCACCAGAGGGTGTTCAACACCCACACCACCAGAGGGAGTTCAACACCCACACCACCAGAGGGAGTTCAACACCCACACCACCAGAGGGAGTTCAACACCCACACCACCAGAGGGAGTTCAACACCCACACCACCAGAGGGTTTTCAACACCCACACCACCAGAGGGTGTTCAACACCCACACCACCAGAGGGTGTTCAACACCCACACCACCAGAGGGTGTTCAACACCCACACCACCAGAGGGTGTTCAACACCCACACCACCAGAGGGAGTTCAACACCCACACCACCAGAGGGTGTTCAACACCCACACCACCAGAGGGTGTTCAACACCCACACCACCAGAGGGAGTTCAACACCCACACCACCAGAGGGAGTTCAACACCCACACCACCAGAGGCAATTAACACCCACACCACCAGAGGGAGTTCAACACCCACACCACCAGGGCAGTTCAACACCCACACCACCAGAGGGAGTTCAACACCCACACCACCAGAGGGTGTTCAACACCCACACCACCAGAGGTTGTTCAACACCCACACCACCAGAGGGAGTTCAACACCCACACCACCAGAGGGTGTTCAACACCCACACCACCAGAGGAAGTTCAACACCCACACCACCAGAGGGAGTTCAACACCCACACCACCAGAGGGTGTTCAACACCCACACCACCAGAGGGAGTTCAACACCCACACCACCAGAGGAAGTTCAACACCCACACCACCAGAGGGAGTTCAACACCCACACCACCAGAGGGTGTTCAACACCCACACCACCAGAGGGAGTTCAACACCCACACCACCAGAGGGTGTTCAACACCCACACCACCAGAGGGTGTTCAACACCCACACCACCAGAGGGAGTTCAACACCCACACCACCAGGGCAGTTCAACACCCACACCACCAGAGGGAGTTCAACACCCACACCACCAGAGGGAGTTCAACACCCACACCACCAGAGGGAGTTCAACACCCACACCACCAGAGGGAGTTCAACACCCACACCACCAGAGGGTGTTCAACACCCACACCACCAGAGGGAGTTCAACACCCACACCACCAGAGGGAGTTCAACACCCACACCACCAGAGGGTGTTCAACACCCACACCACCAGAGGGTGTTCAACACCCACACCACCAGAGGGTGTTCAACACCCACACCACCAGAGGGTGTTCAACACCCACACCACCAGAGGTTGTTTAACACCCACACCACCAGAGGGTGTTCAACACCCACACCACCAGAGGTTGTTTAACACC
The DNA here is from genome assembly GCF_951216825.1 of Electrona antarctica. Classification (NCBI taxonomy): domain Eukaryota; kingdom Metazoa; phylum Chordata; class Actinopteri; order Myctophiformes; family Myctophidae; genus Electrona; species Electrona antarctica. The sequence goes on along the minus strand of NW_027637154.1, from coordinate 114,286 downwards.
CACACCACCAGAGGGTGTTCAACACCCACACCACCAGAGGGAGTTCAACACCCACACCACCAGAGGGTGTTCAACACCCACACCACCAGAGGGAGTTCAACACCCACACCACCAGAGGGTGTTCAACACCCACACCACCAGAGGGTGTTCAACACCCACACCACCAGAGGGTGTTCAACACCCACACCACCAGAGGGTGTTCAACACCCACACCACCAGAGGGAGTTCAACACCCACACCACCAGAGGGTGTTCAACACCCACACCACCAGAGGGTGTTCAACACCCACACCACCAGAGGGTGTTCAACACCCACACCACCAGAGGGTGTTCAACACCCACACCACCAGAGGGTGTTCAACACCCACACCACCAGAGGGAGTTCAACACCCACACCACCAGAGGCAATTCTGTAATTCTGCAAACTGTTAATAGATCAAACAAACACTGGAGAGGATCTACCATATATGGCCACTGGCCACGTTAAAAATAATTAAAAGCCGAGTATAGCGTTTTTGGACAAAAAGTGAAAACCGTTCAACACTAATTAAAAATCACACCCGTGTGAAGTGAGGGGCGCTAATATATTAAAGTCTAACTCATGTTGATTAGGTGATGTAATGGTGACAAAACAAACATTAAACGCCATTAACAATAAAGACACATTATGACGTAAATTTTCCATTCATTGTCAATGACGTTTACAAAACAAACATTGAACTAAAGACAAACATTAAACCTGCATATAGGAGGGGCTAGCACCCCTAAAAAAAAATCGTGAAAGCAAGACCAGATAAACAACTACACTTTAGAAACAAGACCAAATAAACAACTACACTTTAGAAACAAGACCAAATAAACAACTACACTTTAGAAACAAGACCAAATAAACAACTACACTTTAGAAACAAGACCAAATAAACAACTACACTTTAGAAACAAGACCAAATAAACAACTACACTTTAGAAACAAGACCAAATAAACAACTACACTTTAGAAACAAGACCAAATAAACAACTACACTTTAGAAACAAGCCCAAATAAACAACTACACTTTAGAAACAAGCCCAAATAAACAACTACACTTTAGAAACAAGACCAAAAAAACAACTACACTTTAGAAACAAGCCCAAAGAAACAACTACACTTTAGAAACAAGCCCAAATAAACAACTACACTTTAGAAACAAGACCAAAAAAACAACTACACTTTAGAAACAAGCCCAAATAAACAACTACACTTTAGAAACAAAACCAAATAAACAACTACACTTTAGAAACAAAACCAAAGAAACAACTACACTTTAGAAACAAGACCAAATAAACAACTACACTTTAGAAACAAGACCAAATAAACAACTACACTTTAGAAACAAGACCAAATAAACAACTACACTTTAGAAACAAGACCAAATAAACAACTACACTTTAGAAACAAGACCAAATAAACAACTACACTTTAGAAACAAAACCAAATCAACAACTATACTTTAGAAACTAGACCAAATAAACAACTACACTTTAGAAACAAGACCAAATAAACAACTACACTTTAGAAACAAGACCAAATAAACAACTACACTTTAGAAACAAGACCAAATAAACAACTACACTTTAGAAACAAGACCAAATAAACAACTACACTTTAGAAACAAGACCAAATAAACAACTACACTTTAGAAACAAGACCAAATAAACAACTACACTTTAGAAACAAGACCAAATAAACTACACTTTAGAAACAAGACCAAATAAACAACTACACTTTAGAAACAAGACCAAATAAACACTACACTTTAGAAACAAGACCAAACTAGAAAAAGTGCCCTTCCAGGCACAGGTCTCCACCAGGAGGATAGGAGTGTGTGTGATTTTTGGCAAAATGTTTAGGAGGATGTTTTTTTGTATTTGTTTTTGCAACAATTTTCTTTATTTTGTTGAGGAAATGCATAGCCAGATCACTCATAGCATCTCTGAGGATAGAATTCTGGATGAGCAGGACATGTGCAGCATTTTGTACAAAACGGGCCACTCCTGAAAACTTTGGAAGGCAATCTTAGCCAATCAGTGTACAATCTGAGAAATCCAACAGACTCGTCTTGATCACATGACTACAGAGATCATGTGTACCGATTGCCATTTCTTCATACGCCTTTAATGGCAATTGGATGATTTGAGGCATTTTGTTCCAAAAATGTGTTTTGCAAAAATCAACCTCTTGGTGGCGCTATAACAGGCCAATGTGAAAAGGGTGGGATATATTCCTCAGCCTAGTAAGAAAACGTGTGAAAGATTTCACGTAAATTGCATGCTGCGTTCATGATTTGAGGCTATTGTTCAAAACGGGGCAATCTTGCAAACTGTGAAAGCCAATTATAGCCAATTAGGATGGAATATGAAATATCAGACAGATCCGACTTGAGCACATGACCATAGAGATACTGTGTAACGATTTGTGAGATTTTTGGACAGAATCTGGAGGAATAATATCAAAAAATGTGTTTTACAAAAGTCAGCATCCTGGTGGCGCTATAAAGGCAGATGCGGAAAATGCAGGTCAAAGGTTTGTCCTTGGCCTCTAGGGAGTGTGCATGCAACGTTTCACGCAGATCGGTGCAGTTTTAGGTAAAAAATGTGAAAAGCTGCCTCATGGTGGCGCTATAACAGGCCGTTCTGGAAAATGTGGGGCAGAGGTTCATCGTTGGCATCCAGGGAGTGTGTGTGCAAAGTTTGGCATCGGCCGGGTTAACGGTGCCGGAGATTAGCTGTACACAGACGGACGGAAGGACGGACACACACACACACACACACGGACGGAGTGCAAAACATACTCTCTCCCCATGCCTTCGGCCTGGTGGAGACAATAAACAACTACACTTTAGAAACAAGACCAAATAAACAACTACACTTTAGAAACAAGACCAAATAAACAACTACACTTTAGAAACAAGCCCAAATAAACAACTACACTTTAGAAACAAGACCAAATGAACAACTACACTTTAGAAACAAGCCCAAATAAACAACTACACTTTAGAAACAAGACCAAATAAACAACTACACTTTAGAAACAAGACCAAATAAACAACTACACTTTAGAAACAAGACCAAATAAACAACTACACTTTAGAAACAAGACCAAATAAACAACTACACTTTAGAAACAAGACCAAATAAACTACACTTTAGAAACAAGACCAAATAAACACTACACTTTAGAAACAAGACCAAATAAACAACTACACTTTAGAAACAAGACCAAATAAACAACTACACTTTAGAAACAAGACCAAATAAACAACTACACTTTAGAAACAAGACCAAATAAACAACTACACTTTAGAAACAAGACCAAATAAACTACACTTTAGAAACAAGACCAAATAAACAACTGCTACACTGGGTCAATATAGCATCACACTGGGGCTCCCTGGTGTCTTTACGAATCTTGTTCATCATCATCATCATCATCATCATCATCACCATCATCACCACCAGTGGTCCCCAGACCCCCTCAAGGGGGTCCCTGGGGGGTCCCCAGACCCCCTCAAGGGGGTCCCTGGGAGGGTCCCCATAGACTGTAGAAGAGGCTCAAGGAATGACACGTAACGTTGAATCAGAATAAGAATAACAATATTTCATGTTCTTTGTGTTATGTATGTTTAGATGTATAAATAATGACATGAACGTTAAACAGATCTATAGATGAATAGATGTATAAATAATGACATGAACGTTAAACAGAATAGATGTATAATCAACAGATATGAATGTTAGCATGTTAGCATGAAGCTAACCAACACCGGAGCTTCATGAGGTCATATAATATTAATAATAATAATCTCACCATGTTCTCTGCAGCGCTGAGGAGCTCTTCAAAGGAACAATTAGAATAATAATAATATTAATAATGTTTATTAATTATCGGTGAATCTTCATCTGCTCGAGACTCTGTTCTGTCAAACTGACGTGGAACTTCCTGAAACAGCAGCGCATGCGCAGAGCGGAGAGGCCTCGCTGGAAGTGATGACGTGACACAGAGGTTAATCCAGGTCGAGAGAGAGAGAGAGAGAGAGAGAGAGAGAGAGAGAGAGAGAGAGAGAGAGAGAGAGAGAGAGTCATTCACTTTACATTACACAGAGAGAGAGAGAGAGAGAGAGACATTCACTTTACATTACACACAGAGAGAGAGAGAGAGAGAGAGAGAGAGAGAGAGAGAGAGAGAGAGAGAGTCATTCACTTTACATTACACAGAGAGAGAGAGAGAGAGAGAGACATTCACTTTACATTACACAGAGAGAGAGAGAGTCATTCACTTTACATTACACACAGAGAGAGAGAGAGAGAGAGAGAGAGAGAGAGAGAGAGAGAGAGTCATTCACTTTACATTACACACAGAGAGAGAGAGAGAGAGAGAGAGAGAGAGAGAGAGAGAGATTCACTTTACATTACACACAGAGAGAGAGAGAGAGACATTCACTTTACATTACACAGAGAGAGAGAGAGACATTCACTTTACATTACAGAGAGAGAGAGAGAGAGAGAGAGAGAGAGAGAGAGAGAGAGGGAGAGAGCTTTTATATGTGTCTAATAAAAGACACGTCACACATATAAAAGACACATATCTGGAACATTGGACCAATCAAACCTAGCTCTGGTCCATAGCTAAATCAAACCAAAACTCAAAACAAACGTAATTGTTATCTGGCCCTAAAATATGAATATAAACTGGCAGAGTATCTGTTTTCGGTCAAAGATAAAAAGCAAAGACAGATCTTGACCAAATACAGAGTGAGTGACCACAGTCTGGCCATAGAGACAGAGTGAGTGACCACAGTCTGGCCATAGAGAAAGGACGACACAAGAAGTCCTACCTACCTCCAGAACAGAGAGTGTGTGGTCATTGTACCTCAGCTGAGGTAGAGACTGAGACACTTCCTATTAAAATGCAATAAATATGATAATATAAGAGCAGAATATGTTAGGAAATTTGAGTTGTTGATCCCAAATTTTAAGGAACTAGATGACAATGACAAACAATTCATTCTGTTAGGAGAGGAACCTGCAGCACAGCTGGCTGCACAGTATGTGACTACATGTCACAAAATGAGGGACACATAGAAAACAACACTAGTGACCATTATCTTGACACACACACACACACACACACACACACACACACACACACACACACACACACACACACACACACACACACACACACATCACGGACACTTTGGATGGATGGATGGATGGATGGATTTTATTTTGTCATTGAACACAGTTTACACACATGTACAACGAAATTGATATGTTGGCATCACTCCAATGCAGTACAAAAGTAATCATAATGTGTTAGTAGTGTACCAATAGTAGTAGTACCACTAATACAAAGCAGAAGAAATAAACAGTGTATGTACAGACAGTGAAGAGTTCATGTTTTGAACCGGGGGGGGGGGGGGGGGGACTCTATCTGTGTGGCAGCGGTGGCCGAACGGATAGCGGCGCGGTCTAGATACCGGAAGGTTCCCAGTTTGAATCAGCCGTCCGACACGTTAAAATTACCACCGCTGAAATGCCCTTGAACAAGGCATCAACCACTACGATGAAATGTGTTCTATGAGCAGGGCCTGGCTGGAAACAAGTTCTTGAGCTTAGCCCAGATACCCTGGGTAAATATAGATTTCATTTCATTTCATTTCATCTCTTGGTCAGAGAGTTCAAGAGGACAATAACTGAGGGGAAGAAGCTGTTTCTGGATCGGGTGGTTGAAGTCTTGAGACATATAGCCCTTTCTCCTCTGTGAATGGGAACATCTGTAGCCCTTTCTCCTCTGTGAATGGGAAGGGTGGAACAGTCTGTTGTTGGGGTGGGAGGCATCCTTGATGATGCTGAGGGCCTTAGACTGGCAGCGTGGACTTTAATAGGCCTACTGTACATTTTGATCATTTGCATATTGTATTGTGTAAGTTAATGTTCTATTTGTATGTTTGTCATTGTTTGATATTGTTTTCTGTTATATTTTTATTTTTTGCTTCATTGTATGCTTTGGCAATACTGTAGGTATTACATTCATGCCAATAAAGCTAATTGAATTGAGCGAGAGAGAGAGAGAGAGAGAGAGAGAGAGAGAGAGAGAGAGAGAGAGAGAGAGAGAGAGAGAGAGAGAGAGAGAGAGAGAGAGAGCCGGTAGTCTCTCGAGACTTCAAAGGAAAAGAGGCTGTTTTTCCTTTAGAGTATATATTAACTCTAAGGCTTTTCCTTTATTTGCTGGTTGGTTCTCAGATTGTGAAACTTCGGATGAGTGTTCATGGTCATCTGGTTTTATCCAACGGTCTGTGTCGCCCTCATGTGGACAGAATGTATCAGTACAAGTGAAAGTCGTCAATAAATCCACTTTTCACTCATGGTCCGGCAGCCGAGGTGGACGGGTGGGAAATGTGGTATATAGTCTATTTTATTGGCCTAAAATATTGTCTATATACAATACAATATATATACAATATATACAATACATACATTCATGAATCCACTTGTTGACCGGCTGTCGGCTGTAGGTATTGAGCAATTTGTTTTATAGAGGTTTATATGTGATAATGTGATTGATTTGATTGATTGATTGATTTAAATATTTATTAACAGTTTGTAGAATTACAGTACATTTCAAGCACAAACTCAATACAAAGACTGTTAACTGTGAGTGGACGACCAAAAAAGCATTACACTTGTTTACAAGAGGGTCAATTAATCAAAACATTTAGAGACGTACAAATAGACACTTCTATATAGTCAAAGAACCGAACAGGAATTCATCATAAAGGAGGTAAAAAGGGAAAAGAAACATATACAGTGAGGGGAAAAGGGGTGGGGGGGATTCAGATTATACGGGGGCCAGTTTCGATCCTACAATAACATCCTATAAAGGCAAAAACGTCAAAAATGTCAAACTTTCCTTATGCTTTAATAGTCCAGTAAATAAAGTAAAGAATTCCTCTCAGGTTGGACAAAATTAGATTATTTTGTTTCTCAACTGATTCTGACGGACATTAGGTCTACTAGCCAGGGTGATTCTGACAGGACATTAGGTCTGCTAGCCAGGGTGATTCTGACAGGACATTAGGTCTACTAGCCAGGGTGATTCTGACAGGACATTAGGTCTACTAGCCAGGGTGATTCTGACAGGACATTAGGTCTACTAGCCAGGGTGATTCTGACAGGACATTAGGTCTACTAGCCAGGGTGATTCTGACAGGACATTAGGTCTACTAGCCAGGGTGATTCTGACAGGACATTAGGTCTACTAGCCAGGGTGATTCTGACAGGACATTAGGTCTACTAGCCAGGGTGATTCTGACAGGACATTAGGTCTACTAGCCAGGGTGATTCTGACAGGACATTAGGTGTACTAGCCAGGGTGATTCTGACAGGACATTAGGTCTACTAGCCAGGGTGATTCTGACAGGACATTAGGTGTACTAGTCAGGGTGATTCTGACAGGACATTAGGTCTACTAGCTGATTCTGACAGGACATTAGGTCTACTAGTCAGGGTGATTCTGACAGGACATTAGGTGTACTAGTCAGGGTGATTCTGACAGGACATTAGGTCTACTAGCTGATTCTGACAGGACATTAGGTCTACTAGCCAGGGTGATTCTGACGGACATTAGGTCTACTAGCCAGGGTGATTCTGACCGGACATTAGGTCTACTAGCCAGGGTGATTCTGACAGAACATTAGGTCTACTAGCCAGGGTGATTCTGACAGGACATTAGGTCTACTAGCCAGGGTGATTCTGACGGACATTAGGTCTACTAGCCAGGGTGATTCTGACAGGACATTAGGTCTACTAGCCAGGGTGATTCTGACAGAACATTAGGTCTACTAGCCAGGGTGATTCTGACAGGACATTAGGTCTACTAGCCAGGGTGATTCTGACAGGACATTAGGTCTACTAGCCAGGGTGATTCTGACAGGACATTAGGTCTACTAGCCAGGGTGATTCTGACAGGACATTAGGTCTACTAGTCAGGGTGATTCTGACAGGACATTAGGTCTACTAGCCAGGGTGATTCTGACAGGACATTAGGTCTACTAGCTGATTCTGACAGGACATTAGGTCTACTAGCTAGGGTGATTCTGACGGACATTAGGTCTACTAGCCAGGGTGATTCTGACAGGACATTAGGTCTACTAGCCAGGGTGATTCTGACAGGACATTAGGTCTACTAGCCAGGGTGAGTCTGACAGGACATTAGGTCTACTAGCCAGGGTGATTCTGACAGGACATTAGGTCTACTATCCAGGGTGATTCTGACAGGACATTAGGTCTACTATCCAGGGTGATTCTGACAGGACATTAGGTCTACTAGCCAGGGTGATTCTGACAGGACATTATGTCTACTAGCCAGGGTGATTCTGACAGGACATTAGGTGTACTAGCCAGGGTGATTCTGACAGGACATTAGGTCTACTAGCCAGGGTGATTCTGACAGGACATTAGGTCTACTAGCCAGGGTGATTCTGACAGGACATTAGGTCTACTAGCCAGGGTGATTCTGACAGGACATTAGGTCTACTAGCCAGGGTGATTCTGACAGGACATTAGGTCTACTAGTCAGGGTGATTCTGACAGGACATTAGGTCTACTAGCCAAGGTGATTCTGACAGGACATTAGGTCTACTAGCCAGGGTGATTCTGACAGGACATTAGGTCTACTAGCCAGGGTGATTCTGACAGGACATTAGGTCTACTAGCCAGGGTGATTCAGACAGGACATTAGGTCTACTAGCCAGGGTGATTCTGACAGGACATTAGGTCTACTAGCCAAGGTGATTCTGACAGGACATTAGGTCTACTAGTCAGGGTGATTCTGACAGGACATTAGGTCTACTAGCCACGGTGATTCTGACAGGACATTAGGTCTACTAGCCAGGGTGATTCTGACAGGACATTAGGTCTACTAGCCAGGGTGATTCTGACAGGACATTAGGTCTACTAGCCAGGGTGATTCTGACAGGACATTAGGTCTACTAGCCGGGGTGATTCGGCCATAATCCAAGATGCCACCATTGACACCCTATTATAAGGCAATGTTTTCTAAATTTCATTATGCTTTCATTTCATTATGCATGTGACGTGTCAAACTAGGGTGTTTTCATGCTTCTGAACCCATTCCAAGCATTAGTTTAGCACGAAAAACACTCAAATTTGGCCATAGCCTATCCAAATGTCCCCAAAATGTGCTGACCTCATCACATTTGTGATTTGCCTGTAATCTAATTAGCCACCACTCTAATCTAATTACAATAGATACAAAATAAAAAAAATCTACTATCATAAATGGTCAGTTTTGTTCTCCTGGGTGGAGGCAGGTAAATAAACATTCTGAAATGTATGACACCTGGACTTATCTTAATATTATATCTTATATTAATATTATGACACCTGGACTTATCTTAATATTATATCTTATATTAATATTATGACACCTGGACTTATCTTATCTCCTCCAACGGGGATCAAACCATTTATCTTAAGTTTCCCCTTAATTGCGGTTGGTCCTGTGAATGGACTCACATAATCACTGCTTGTCCTGAAAACTACAATGATGGATCCTGTACAAAAAAGAACTACAAATGATGGATCCTGTTTAAAAAAACTACAAATGATGGATCCTGTTAAAAAAGAACTACAAATGATGGATACTGTCAAAAAAGAACTACAAATGATGAATACTGTCAAAAAAAAGAACTACAAATGATGGATTTTGTTAAAAAAAATAAAAAAAAATCACTCACTTCTTTACGTCTGTAAAGCTGTCATGAGACAATTAAGCTGATTGTGATTGTTCTGTTCCCATCTACATGAGTCAATAAAGTTATAATTATTGTTGATCGTTTCCAAAGTCAATTATATGTCTAACTTATGCTTTGTTGTTAATTATCATCCTAACTATCATACAACAGAGGCGTGCTATTTGTCACAGACATTGTTCTCCACATTTGACCCAATTATTAATATTATTAATATGATGAATAATTGATACTATTAATAATTATTCATGTCACCAGAGCCCTGTTAGTCAGCCTGACCTGCTTCCGCCTCTCACGACGGGGACGTAGGGTTGACTTCGAGAGGCGTTTGTTGGTTTTTTTGGGTCTGGGAAATCTCTTCCCCAGATTTTTTCTTTTCTTTTTGGGGGTTGGGTTTTTTTGGCCAATTTATTGTATTTTTTGTCCTTTTTCCAACGTTGATCATTTACGGTTTTTGTTCACTTCATTCGTTGGTTTTGAAAATGTTCTTGTTCCTGTTTAATGTTTCCTGTTTCCTGTTAAGTGTGTCACTGTGTCAGTAAACTGACCTTTCAACTGCAACACTGTGAAAGATAAGGGCCATGCTTCTGAGGTAGCTAGTTCTAATCACTACTTCCTGTTTCTCACCTTAAAGTCCTGGTCATTGGGTGGTTAGGCCTTCACGGTTAGTTAGGTCATTGGGTCATTGGGTCACGTGACCTAAGGATGCTGGGGAACCACTCTCGGTTCAGTGATTCTATGTGCAAAATGTTCCCTGTTTCTTAGTTCTACTTACTGTGGATCTGGGAGACTTTAGCCTCCTCGGAACGAAACTAATGGTTCTGTTGATTCTAAATTCTAAGGACATAAATTAATATGTAAATGAGGAGACTTTAGCGCTACTCGTGGATTGCAAGATGCACAGCCACTTCCTGCTTGGGGATCACATGATGATGTCACTCCACGATCAGAATGGAGTGAGGAAGTCCATTGGTTATTAAAGGTGTTACTGTGAAGAAAACAGTGTCTACTGCAGCAGACACTGAAGAACATGTTCTTCTGTTCTACTCTGTTCTACTCTGTTCTACTCTATTCAGGTTCTGCTTTTCTACTAATCATCATTTACATTCTCAAAGGCATTCGCTGTTAAGGGGGGGGGGGGGGGGGGGGGTGACCACTGTTGGACACCAGCAGCTAAAACCATAGACATAGAAAGGTAGACGCCTCCTTCGGCTCTGGGGTGTCTGTATCTCCACAGACACAGAAAGGTAGACTCCTCCTTCGGCTCTGGGCCGTCTGTATCTCCACAGACATAGAAAGGTAGACGCCTCCTTCGGCTCTGGGGTGTCTGTATCTCCACAGACATAGAAAGGTAGAACTCCTCCTTCGGCTCTGGGCCGTCTGTATCTCCACAGACACAGAAAGGTAGAACTCCTCCTTCGGCTCTGGGCCGTCTGTATCTCCACAGACACAGAAAGGTAGAACTCCTCCTTCGGCTCTGGGCCGTCTGTATCTCCATAGACACAGAAAGGTAGAACTCCTCCTTCGGCTCTGGGCCGTCTGTATCTCCACAGACACAGAAAGGTAGAACTCCTCCTTCGGCTCTGGGCCGTCTGTATCTCCACAGACATAGAAAGGTAGACTCCTCCTTCGGCTCTGGGCCGTCTGTATCTCCACAGACAGAAAGGTAGACTCCTCCTTCGGCTCTGGGCCGTCTGTATCTCCACAGACATAGAAAGGTAGACGTCTCCTTCGGCTCTGGGCCGTCTGTATCTCCATAGACATAGAAAGGTAGACGTCTCCTTCGGCTCTGGGGCGTCTGTATCTCCAGACACAGAAAGGTAGACGCCTCCTTTCGGCTCTGGGGTGTCTGTATCTCCACAGACATAGAAAGGTAGACGTCTCCTTCGGCTCTGGGCCGTCTGTATCTCCACAGACATAGAAAGGTAGACTCCTCCTTCGGCTCTGGGCCGTCTGTATCTCCACAGACACAGAAAGGTAGACTCCTCGTCCGGCTCTGGGGCGTCTGTATCTCCACAGACACAGAAAGGTAGACTCCTCGTCCGGCTCTGGGCCGTCTGTATCTCCACAGACACAGAAAGGTAGACGTGAGTCACGTGACTGTGACTGTGACAGTGAATTGCAGCTGCCAATGAGGCGTCTACCTTTCTATGCCTATGGTTAACACGGAAATAGTCACTCCATGCATCATGTGACCAGAGGAGTGGCCAATAGGGAGTCACTCCATCCATCATGTGACCAGAGAAGTGGCCAATAGGGAGTCACTCAATGCATGGGCGTCCATTTATCATCCTTTAGTTTCGCCAAACTTAATTCTGGTAAACAATCTATCCTGGATCGTATTACAGTACAGAGCTTTCATCACACATTATAATAATATTATTATTATTATTATCATATATTTATCTATATATGTATGAATATCAGATGGAGGGATTACATCTCCACACTGGCCTTGGAACGCCTCGGGATCCCCGGGAGGAAGTTCCTAATGTTACTCTGGAGAGGGAAGTCTGGAGCTCTCTGGTGGAGCTGTTGCCCCCGCGACCAGATTACGGATAAGCGGTTGAAGATGGATGTAACAGATGTTCATCTATATTCAGTACATATCTATATAAATTCAAAGACCCATAGCCAGGATGGACGAGCTATGGGATATAAAGGACTCCATGCATAGAGTAAGGATCAGGACAGGCCTCTCTCTGCATAGAGAGAGGAAGTACGTTATCACATGGGTTATGTTTAGTTTATTTGATCATCCTTCAGTTTCAAATACAATATTTACAACAATGAATGGAAGCTGTTACAAAATCACATGGGTTATCACTGGGTCACATGGGTTGGGGTTAGTATGGAGTGAATATCAAACTGGAAGTCCTTGAATGGGACCTCCAGTCCACCTGGGCTGGGGACAGCGTCCAGTCCACCTGGGCTGGGGACAGCGTCCAGTCCCCACCTGGGCTGGGGACAGCGTCCAGTCCCCACCTGGGCTGGGGACAGCGTCCAGTCCCCACCTGGGCTGGGGACAGCGTCCAGTCCACCTGGGCTGGGGACAGCGTCCAGTCCCCACCTGGGCTGGGGACAGCGTCCAGTCCCCACCTTGGCTGAGGACAGCGTCCAGTCCCCACCTGGGCTGGGTTAGTCGTAAGGCCTGAACACGGCCCTCTGTCTTCAGTAACTAACGTCTCCTCAGGTGCTTGTCGTAGGGTCTGAACACGGCCCTCTCTCTGTGATAATGACCGTCAGGCGCCCGGTTATCTCTGTCCGGGTCGTCTACCGTGTCTCTCCCTCTCTTGGCCGTCTTGCCAGACTCTCTCTCCCGGCCGCCGCCGCCCTCTTCGATCTTAAAGGACACCTGCAGGACGTTGTCTCCGACGCGGTGTCCGTTGAGGCGTGCGATGGCCTCGATGGCCTCCTCGTACTCGGCCATGGTGACGAACGCCAGGCCTCGGCACTTGTTGGTGCGGAAGTCCCGGATGACCTTGACGTCGGTGACGGCGCCGAAGGTGCCGAACATTGTGCGGACAAGCTCCTCGTCGGCATCCTGGCCCAGGTTGTAGATGAAGATCCGCGGGACGCTCACACGGTTGTCCGAGGCGCCGCTCGCCGGAACCAGCTTGTACGGCGCCGTGATGAGCTCCGCCTCGGCGTGCACGTGCGCCGCGTCCACCACCTTGGCCACCTTGACCTTTGAGTCTGGTCCCATGCACAGGATGGGCTTGGAGATCTTGATCTCCTCGGTGGCCCCGGGAGGCTTGGTGCCGTTCAGCTGCTTGGTGGCCTCCTCGGCCTGCGCACGCTTGTCGAACCGGATGAAGGCGGCGCCCCGCGGCTTGCCCTCCTCGTCCAATAGCATGCGGGCATTGATGATGGTCCCGTACGGCTGGAACATCTTCTCCACGTCCTCCAGGTTCATGGTCTTGGGCAGGTTGCACACGTAGATGTTGGCGTCCTTGATGGCGTCGGAGCTGGGCCGGGCGTACGACACCTTGATGGTCTTGGACTGGAGCTTCTGTCCGTTCAGCGTGTCGATGGCCTTGGCCGCGTCGGCCGGGTTCACGTAGTTCACGAAGCCGTACTGCAGGCTGTGACCTTTGTTCTTGTCGCGGATGACCTTGGCCGTCTCCACCACGCCGATCCTGCTGAACAGGGTCATCAGGGCGTCCTCTGTGGTGCTCTGGGGGAGGTAGTTGATGATCAGGTTGGTCCTGAAGTCCTTACCCGCCTGGCCTTTGCCGGGGCCGTCTAACATGTTAAATAACTACCAGTGGGGTTTCAGCTGGACAAACTATGGACAACATAAAATGTATTTTAAGAACTGCTTTTGGCTGAAGCTGCTCCTAGTTTTATACGGTTTGATATTATTGTTGGTGGTGTAAGAGATACAACATACGGTATATATACTGTAAGAGATATAACAGGAGGCCTTTGTTTACCTCACCTGTAGCCTAGCAACAGCCAATCCATCTGTTCATATGCCCAAATATAAACAGGTTGTGATGTCATAGACTGACCTACATTCATAATGAATGAGGCTGTAATAAGATTCCTTGTGGTTCTCTGATGTCATGCTGATGATGTCATATTGATTGGCACCTCATCATCATCATCATCATCATCATCATCATCATCCTTCGACTGACGTAGAGATCCTAGAGGCCACGCCTTCAGGCGCCTACCTGAGGCCACGCCTCCAGGCACCTACCTGTCCAAATAGAGGCCACGCCTCCAGGCACCTACCTGAGGCCACACCTCCAGGCAGGCACCTACCTGTCCAAATAGAGGCCACGCCTCCAGGCACCTACCTGTCCAAATAGAGGCCACGCCTCCAGGCACCTACCTGAGGCCACACCTCCAGGCAGGCACCTACCTGTCCAAATAGAGGCCACGCCTTCAGGCACCTACCTGTCCAAATAGAGGCCACGCCTCCGGGCACCTACCTGTCCAAATAGAGGCCACACCTACCTGTCCAAATAGAGGCCACACCTACTTGTCCAAATGTAATGGTTTTATAGAGGGATCACTGCTATCGGTGCCAGGGAAGGTTTTATAGAGGGATCACTGCTATCAGTGCCAGGGAAGGTTTTATAGAGGGATCACTGCTATCAGTGCCAGGGAAGGTTTTATAGAGGGATCACTGCTATCGGTGCCAGGGAAGGTTTTATAGAGGGATCACTGCTATCGGTGCCAGGGAAGGTTTTATAGAGGGATCACTGCTATCAGTGCCAGGGAAGGTTTTATAGAGGGATCACTGCTATCGGTGCCAGGGAAGGTTTTATAGAGGGATCACTGCTATCAGTGCCAGGGAAGGTTGGCAGGACCTTCCCTGGATCGAAGGAGCTCATCGATGCACGACTCCGTGATGAACAAGCTGGTTTCCGTAAGGATGGATCCTGCCCAGACCAGATTGCAGTGCTGTGCATCATCGTAGAGCAGTCGATAGAGTGGAACTCCCCCCTGGCCTGTATATCAACTTTGTGGACTATGAGAAAGCCTTTGACAGCCTGGACAGAGAGTCCCTCCAGTCTGGAATCTTCTCCGACATTACGGGGTGCCAACAAAGATCGTTTCCATCATCAGATGGAACCAGCTGGAGAGAACAGCCCAAGACAGAGATGGAACCAGCTGGAGAGAACAGCTCAAGACAGAGATGGAACCAGCTGGAGAGAACAGCCCAAGACAGAGATGGAACCAGCTGGAGAGAACAGCTCAAGACAGAGATGGAACCAGCTGGAGAGAACAGCTCAAGACAGAGATGGAACCAGCTGTAGAGAACATCCCAAGACAGAGATGGAACCAGCTGGAGAGAACAGCTCAAGACAGAGATGGAACCAGCTGTAGAGAACATCCCAAGACAGAGATGGAACCAGCTGGAGAGAACAGCTCAAGACAGAGATGGAACCAGCTGGAGAGAACAGCTCAAGACAGAGATGAACAAGCTGGAGAGAACATCCCAAGACAGAGATGGAACCAGCTGGAGAGAACATCCCAAGACAGAGATGGAACCAGCTGGAGAGAACAGCCCAAGACAGAGATGGAACCAGCTGGAGAGAACAGCCCAAGACAGAGATGGAACCAGCTGGAGAGAACATCCCAAGACAGAGATGGAACCAGCTGGAGAGAACAGCTCAAGACAGAGATGGAACCAGCCGGAGAAAACATCCCAAGACAGAGATGGAACCAGTTGGAGAGAACAGCTCAAGACAGAGATGGAACCAGCTGGAGAGAACAGCTCAAGACAGAGATGGAACCAGCTGGAGAGAACAGCTCAAGACAGAGATGGAACCAGCTGGAGAGAACAGCTCAAGACAGAGATGGAACCAGCTGGAGAGAACAGCCCAAGACAGAGATGGAACCAGCTGGAGAGAACAGCTCAAGACAGAGATGGAACCAGCTGGAGAGAACAGCCCAAGACAGAGATGGAACCAGCTGGAGAGAACAGCTCAAGACAGAGATGGAACCAGCTGGAGAGAACAGCTCAAGACAGAGATGGAACCAGCTGGAGAGAACAGCTCAAGACAGAGATGGAACCAGCTGGAGAGAACAGCCCAAGACAGAGATGGAACCAGCTGGAGAGAACATCCCAAGACAGAGATGGAACCAGCTGTAGAGAACATCCCAAGACAGAGATGGAACCAGCTGGAGAGAACAGCTCAAGACAGAGATGGAACCAGCTGGAGAGAACAGCTCAAGACAGAGATGGAACCAGCTGGAGAGAACAGCTCAAGACAGAGATGGAACCAGCTGGAGAGAACAGCTCAAGACAGAGATGGAACCAGCTGGAGAGAACAGCTCAAGACAGAGATGGAACCAGCCGGAGAGAACAGCTCAAGACAGAGATGGAACCAGCCGGAGAGAACAGCTCAAGACAGAGATGGAACCAGCTGGAGAGAACAGCTCAAGACAGAGATGGAACCAGCCGGAGAAAACATCCCAAGACAGAGATGGAACCAGCTGGAGAGAACAGCTCAAGACAGAGATGGAACCAGCTGGAGAGAACAGCTCAAGACAGAGATGGAACCAGCTGGAGAGAACAGCTCAAGACAGAGATGGAACCAGCTGGAGAAAACAGCTCAAGACAGAGATGGAACCAGCCGGAGAGAACATACCAAGACAGAGATGGAACCAGCTGGAGAGAACAGCTCAAGACAGAGATGGAACCAGCTGGAGAGAACAGCTCAAGACAGAGATGGAACCAGCTGGAGAGAACATACCAAGACAGAGATGCCTGGAGATCGCTTGTTGACGGCGGCGTAAGTAAGTATGTAAACAGTAACTAAGGAGGTTTTCAGTAGAATAAGGTCTTAGCAACAGTAACTAAGGAAGATGACGTCATGCTGAGTCATCACTATAGGCTATTTAAGGTTCTGGCATTTCTGAGCTGCAGCATACCGTGGTGCATTTGAACCAATCGTGAAGGCCTACTGACCTATATATAAATATACATATACTCCTATATATTTATATATACACACACACACACAGTTCAACTCAGCGTCGTACAGCCTTCCGTTCAGCTCAAAGAAGACCATTATACTATAAGACATATATACATACTATACATTATACTATAAGACATACGTACTGTACATATTACATATTATCCAAACCGAGGCAGGACCAGCGAGGCCATCATGGCAGCGACCAGCGAGGTTCTGATGGCGGAGCTGTCCACTATCCGGGAGCCTCGCTACGGCGTCCGCGTCCACAAGGACGAGTGCGTCCTGTCCTTCTCGTCGCCCGAGACCGCCGGCGGTCTCTACGTGTGCATGAGGAGCTTCCTGGGCTTGGGCGTGGCGCACGTGGAGTGCCACCACGCCCGGACCGGCCAGCGGGCCTACCTGCACATCCTCCGAACCCGTAAGAAGGAGGAGGACGGCGGCGAGCGGGACCACCAGAGCATGAAGAAGAAGAGCCCTCCCACGCGCCTCGCCATCGGCGTGGAGGGAGGCTTCGACGTGGAGGCGGAGCCACAGTACGAGCAGCGCGTCACGCTGGTCCTCTTCCCCGACAGACAGGAAGTGACCTCGGAGGAGCTGCGCGCCATGCCCGAGGAGGTGCGCGAGGCCGTCGGCCGCTCCTGGAACGCCATCCTGTCGGCCGACTCGGCCTCTCACGGCCTGCGGGTGGCGCAGTGGGACGGCGAGGAGAGGCGTGCCTCTCGCCACGCCACCGGCCTCAGGCAGCTCGACAACGGAGTGAAGGTGGGCGTGGCCGGGCCCTGGCGCTGCGAGGAGGAGGGGTGTGGCCTGACGCAGAACCTGTGGATGAACCTGACGGACGGGAAGGTCCTGTGTGGGCGGAGCCAGTACGGCGTCCTAGAAGGGAACGACCACGCGGTCCAACACTTCCACCAGACGGGCTTCCCGCTGGCCGTCAAACTGGGCACGGTGACGCCCGAGGGCGCCGACATCCACTCGTACGAGGAGAAGGACATGGTGCTGGACCCGCGGCTCCGCGAGCACCTGGCGCACTTCGGCCTGGACATGGACGCCTCGGAGAAGACCGAGAGGACCATCACGGACCTGGAGCTCGCCGTCAACCAGCGCGAGTGGGACTCCATTCAGGAGGCGGGCAGCGCGCTGCGCCCGCTCAGCGGCCCGGGGCTGACGGGCATGAGGAACCTGGGCAACTCCTGCTACCTGAACGCCGTCATGCAGGTCCTCTTCACCGTGCCCGACTTCCGGAGCAAGTACGTCACGGACGCTGAGCGGTTCCTGGACGAGGCGCCCCTCGCCGACCCCACCCAGGACTTCAACATGCAGACGGCCAAGCTGGGCCGCGGCCTGCTGTCGGGGGACTTCTCCAGAGCGGCGCCACCTTGTGGCGGCCCCGGGGATAAGAACGACGCGTCGGGTGAGCAGGTGGGCATTGCGCCGCGCATGTTCAAAGCCCTGGTGGGCCGCGGCCACGCCGAGTTCTCCACCAACCGCCAGCAGGACGCGCAGGAGTTCCTGATGCACGTCCTGGACCTAGCGGAGCGGCACCGCGGCGCCGGGCCCGACCCGGCCGAGGCCTTCCGCTTCCTGGTGGAGGAGAGGATCGAGTGCGGGAGCTCGCGCCGGGCCAAGTACGCCCGGCGGGCGGACTACAGCCTCCAGCTGCCCGTGCCCATGGACCGGGCCACCAACCTGGCGGAGCTGCGGGAGGCCCCCGAGGGCTCGGCGGTTCGAGCCCGCGTGCCGTTCTCGGCCTGCATGGCGGCTCTGAGCGAGCCCGAGACGCTCGCCGACTTCTGGAGCTCCGCGGCGCGCGCCAAGACCACGGCCACCAAGACCACGCGCTTCGCCTCCTTCCCCGACCACTTGGTCATCGCGGTCAAGAAGTTCACCTTCAGCGGCGCCGACCTCACGCCCAGGAAGCTGGACGTCAGCATCGACGTTCCCGACTCTCTGGACCTGTCAGCGCTACGGGGGACGGGCCGGCGGCCCGGCGAGGAGCTGCTCCCCGAGGAGGAGGAGGAGGAGGAGGTGGACGAGGAGGTGCTCTCCACGTTGTGCGAGCTGGGCTTCTCCCGGGAGGCGTGCAGGAAGGCCGTCCGCCAAACGGACGGCAGGGGAGTAGACGCCGCCGTCAACTGGCTCATGGACCACAGCGAAGACCCGGACCTCTCCTCACCACCACCGCTGGCGCTGGCCACGCCCACAGGGGCGGGCCACTGGGGGGAGGGGGGCGTTTCCGAGGAGCGCTTTGTGTCGCAGATCATGGAGATGAACTTCAGCCGAGAACAGGCGGTCCGAGCGCTCAGGGCCACGGGGAACGCTGACGTGGAGCGAGCGCTGGACTGGATCCTGAACCAGGACCCCGAAGACCCCTTCCCCTCCACCACAGAGCCCACGGCCCCTCCCTCGCAGGCCCCTCCCCCCCGGGACGGGCCGGGCCGCTACGAGCTGTTCGCCTTCATCAGTCACATGGGCTCCAGCACGCTGTGCGGTCACTACGTCTGTCACATCAAGAAGGACGACTCAGGGTGGGTCATCTTCAACGACCAGAAGGTCTGCGCCTCCGAGAACCCCCCCAAAGACCTGGGGTACCTCTACTTCTACAGGAGAGTGACCTCCGACCCCTAGATGACCTTTAGATGGGTCATCTTCAACGACCAGAAGGTCTGCGCCTCCGAGAACCCCCCCAAAGACCTGGGGTACCTCTACTTCTATAGGAGAGTGACCTGCGACCCCTAGATGACCTTTAGATGGGTCATCTTCAACGACCAGAAGGTCTGCGCCTCCGAGAACCCCCCCAAAGACCTGGGGTACCTCTACTTCTATAGGAGAGTGACCTGCGACCCCTAGATGACCTTTAGATGGGTCATCTTCAACGACCAGAAGGTCTGCGCCTCCGAGAACCCCCCCAAAGACCTGGGGTACCTCTACTTCTATAGGAGAGTGACCTCCGACCCCTAGATGACCTTTAGATGGGTCATCTTCAACGACCAGAAGGTCTGCGCCTCCGAGAACCCCCCCAAAGACCTGGGGTACCTCTACTTCTATAGGAGAGTGACCTCCGACCCCTAGATGACCTTTAGATGGGTCATCTTCAACGACCAGAAGGTCTGCGCCTCCGAGAACCCCCCCAAAGACCTGGGGTACCTCTACTTCTATAGGAGAGTGACCTGCGACCCCTAGATGACCTTTAGATGGGTCATCTTCAACGACCAGAAGGTCTGCACCTCCAAGATCCCCCCCAAAGACCTGGGGTACCTCTACTTCTACAGGAGGGTGACCTACGACCTTTAGATGACCTTTAGACGACCTGGGGACCTGTACTTCTACAGGAGGGTGACCTACGACCTTTAGATCATAGACGGGCAACTAGCGGCCCGGGGGCCACATGCGGCCCCAACATTACTTAATGTGGCCCTTTTAAGTCCAATTTTGAATTTGTATTAAGTTCATAAAGTTAACATAAGTGTAACTAAATATATTTGAAAAATAAAATAAAAATAAAAAATCTCAGGATTCCAATTCAGAAATAGCAAAAAAAGGTCAAGGCACAAAACCTAGACATTTTACTCGAGAGTCTACTATGGTAATCTAGTACTAGTACTAGTAGTATTACTGTAGTCTACACAAATACATTTTCAGTTTCACTTTTTTTTTTGTTGCAAAGCCTCTCTGAGATGTGCTAGTATAGCCCCTCCTATATATTTATATGTTGAGGGTGCTAGCCCCTCCTATATATTTATATGTTGAGGGTGTTAGCCCCTCCTAAATATTTATATGTTGAGGGTGCTAGCCCCTCCTATATATTTATATGTTGAGGGTGCTAGCCCCTCCTATATATTTATATGTTGAGGGTGCTAGCCCCTCCTATATATTTATATGTTGAGGGTGTTAGCCCCTCCTATATATTTATATGTTGAGGGTGTTAGCCCCTCCTAAATATTTATATGTTGAGGGTGCTAGCCCCTCCTATATATTTATATGTTGAGGGTGTTAGCCCCTCCTAAATATTTATATGTTGAGGGTGCTAGCCCCTCCTATATATTTATATGTTGAGGGTGTTAGCCCCTCCTAAATATTTATATGTTGAGGGTGCTAGCCCCTCCTATATATTTATATGTTGAGGGTGCTAGCCCCTCCTATATATTTATATGTTGAGGGTGCTAGCCCCTCCTATATATTTATATGTTGAGGGTGTTAGCCCCTCCTATATATTTATATGTTGAGGGTGCTAGCCCCTCCTATATATTTATATGTTGAGGGTGCTAGCCCCTCCTATATATTTATATGTTGAGGGTGTTAGCCCCTCCTATATATTTATATGTTGAGGGTGCTGCCCCTCCTATATATTTATGTTGAGGGTGCTAGCCCCTCCTATATATTTATATGTTGAGGGTGCTAGCCCCTCCTATATATTTACATTTTCCCTTCATTGTCAGTGGCGTTTACTAAACAAACATTGAACTAAAGACAAACATTAAACCTGTATATAGGAGGGGCTAGGGGAGGGGCTAGCGCCCCTGAAAGACACACAGGAATCATTGTCATGGTTTTGGAATCATTTTAATAGGAGTTAGTTAATTGAGCTACATGGACGGAATGGAAGCAGGAAGTTCAGGAAGCATAAATCCTGAAATTTATACACGTTTGAATTTCATTCACATCCTGTTAATGAAGGACTAGTGTTACACACGCACGCACACGCACGTATGCACACGCACGCACGCACCCACACAGGCACGCACACGCACCCACACAGGCACGCGCATGCACGCACACACATACGCACAGGAAAACAAATGAATGTGGAGTTAGTTGTTCCAGAATAAAACCGGTAACAGTCACCTCACAGAGCTCGGTGACTCAGGGTGGTAACAGAGTCACCTCACAGAGCTCAGTGGACTCACACACATTTCTAACACTTAACACCCCAAACGGGTGTTTAGGACCATTAAATCAACAACGGAGCACATTTAGCGACGCACCAGGCGCCATCTTGGATGTGGCTGGAGTAGCTAGAAGACACCCCTGAGGCGATCGACAACAACGGGAGGTATGATTAATTCTAACGCGACTAGCGACGGGACCGCGTGGGCCGTCTAACTCTAACATATGATCTTTGATTAGAATTGGACGGATTGATTTAGATCAAGAGTTATTCACGTTTTAACATTTTCGATCTCATCCACTGAAATGTGGGGGAACATTTTGGATGACGTCCCGACCGGAGAATGACATTTCCCTCCGTTTATGGCGCTCAGGATGTTAACTTCCAGAACTTTTCCAAAGTATTTGACCTCATTTTTTAGTCCTATAGTAATCTGACACCAGTAATAACAATAACAGATCTACAAGCTAACGACGTACCACAGTGAAACGTGTTGTTAGCTTGTAGATCTGTTATTTTTGTCACGTGACGTCCTGCATACATTAGATGTATGTCATGCTAGACATTTGTTTTTTGTTTTTTGTCAACAAAATCAATTCAGCCAAAAACTGTAAATTATATCCAAACATTTTACAAAACGTTTGCTACGTGCCAACGCTTTCCTCGAGGTTGTCCTCAGCCTGTATCTCGAGGTCGTCCTCTGTATTTAAGCTATTGAAAAATAGCAGATCTACAAGCTCATAGCGCGGCACCGAGTGCCGCACTACGAGCTTGTAGATCTGCTATTTTTGAGAAACTGAAAATGTGTCGCAAATCTTTTTAAACGTTTTTAACTGGAACATTATTTTCAGATGGTGGTCGGCGGCCAATTACAGATCACTACATATCATTACATATCATTACATATCATTACATATCATTACAGATCACTGTTGGGGTCCTTGACATGATATATTGAGCACCACTGATATAGAAACGGGTATTTCAGAAAACGGTCTACAGTTAAGGTGGCCTTACACTAGCCGATAATCGGGCATTTTTTGACGCTCGGGGGGTGCCCGACTCAATCGATCTGCTCGGGGCCGCTCAAAGCGCGATCGTGGATCGGCCCGATCAACATCAAGAATGTTTGATATTTGCTCTGCCCCGCTCCGATTACCCTGTAGTGTGTGGTGCTCTCAGATTTCAGATTGAAAAAAATCGGCTAGTGTAAGGCCACCTTTAATTAAATGTTCCGCTGGTGTTCATTAATGCTAGTGTTAATTAGTGTAATTTAGTGTAAATTAGTGTTGAATAAGTTTCAGCTGGAGTGCTAAAATAACGTTGAGCTAAAATAACGTCAGGAATGTTCAGCTCGGGTTTCGCAGAGAAGCAGCAAGGAGAGCGTTTCTTTTTTTTACAGTACATCAAATGTTTAAATACGAATAAATAAATATTAAATATCGCAGTGGTTAAAAATAAACTTCAGGGTGACACAACAGTCAGGAGGGTGTGGTACGCTAACGTATGCTACGCTACGTTACGTCACGTATCGTAACGTACGGCGCAGTACATGCGATGCGGTCGGTACATGTGAGACAATACTAGCACCTTCATGTGGACAGAAGAGGACGGAGTTGTATGACTTTATCCTAAGAATTCTGACAGAAAATCTCTGAGTTCTGCGAATGAATCTAATCAGAAAGCTGATGTTTAAATTAACCTCCACTGCGTGAAAAGAGAGGCAATTATGGGCACTAGATTTGCCCGTAAACCTCAAGTTTAGCAGCATATACAGTTAATATACGGTAATATACAGGTGTGAAATGAAATGAAATGAAATCTATATTTACCCAGGGTATCTGGGCTAAGCTCAAGAACTTGTTTCCAGCCAGGCCCTGCTCATAGAACACATTTCATCGTAGTGGTTCAATGCCTTGTTCAAGGGCACTTCAGCGGTGGTAATTTGAACGTGTCGGACGGCTGATTCGAACTGGGAACCTTCCGGTATCAAGACCGCGCCGCTATCCGTTCGGCCACCGCTGCCACATGTGATGGTACAACTCGGGAGTTTACCGGAGTTTGTTGGAAAGTTTAACGGGAGTTTCCTGTAACATACACATCCGTATTCCATGCTTTTTACGCAGTGCTCATGATTCAGAAAATAAAGTCGTGGGAATTAAAGAGAAAAATGTACGAGAATCTCAAATATGTACTTCCCATGTGGCCTTATAATATAATTGTCTTCTGTACGACGCGTGTGTGTGTTAGCTTCACCGCTACTCTTCTGTACGACGGTGTAGCTAGCGCTAGCCAAAAACTACTGATATACAAACTGATCTACAAGCTATCAACGCAACGTTAGCTTGCTGGAGTTTGAAACACATTGTTTTCAACGAGGGCAGCGCAAATATCAGCAATGTTAGACATTGTGTGCAACATGACAACTGTTTTAAAGTATTGCTCAGTGACAAGTAAAGTCTCTGTAATGTTTATGTTGTACTATTACTAAAAAACGATCTAAAATAAAGTGATTTAAGATCATTAAAGCTGGGCTGTTGCCTGGGTCACACACACACACACACACACACACACACACACACACACACACACACACACACACACACACACACACACACACCTGACTGACTCTTGTGTCAAGAAAATATTAATAGGCATAAAACACTCCAACGGTAATAAAAAGGTGCAAGTACAAAGATCTGCATTAAAAACAAACAAAAAACAAGTCAATTAAATATAGATGGTGGAGGAGCGCCCCCTATGGGTCTGGTGGAGGAGGAGCTCCCCCTATGGGTCTGGTGGAGGAGCGCCCCCTATGGGTCTGGTGGAGGAGCGCCCCCTATGGGTCTGGTGGAGGAGCTCCCCCTATGGGTCTGGTGGAGGAGCGCCCCCTATGGGTCTGGTGGAGGAGCGCCCCCTATGGGTCTGGTGGAGGAGGAGCGCCCCCTATGGGTCTGGTGGAGGAGCGCCCCCTATGGGTCTGGTGGAGGAGCTCCCCCTATGGGTCTGGTGGAGGAGGAGCGCCCCCTATGGGTCTGGTGGAGGAACGCCCCCTATGGGTCTGGTGGAGGAGGAGCGCCCCCTATGGGTCTGGTGGAGGAGCTCCCCCTATGGGTCTGGTGGAGGAGGAGCTCCCCCTATGGGTCTGGTGGAGGAGCTCCCCCTATGGGTCTGGTGGAGGAGCTCCCCCTATGGGTCTGGTGGAGGAGCGCCCCCTATGGGTCTGGTGGAGGAGCTCCCCCTATGGGTCTGGTGGTGGAGGAGCGCCCCCTATGGGTCTGGTGGAGGAGCGCCCCCTATGGGTCTGGTGGAGGAGGAGTACCATAGAGATAGAATGAGCAGAACAGTACTGTAAGTCAAGTTGTAGAAAAAGTCGATAGTGATTCTTGTACAGTGTGATTATTACATCACGTTGTTCTACCAAACGGTTTGTAGATAGAATAGATAGAAGTGTAAAAACATGGAAAAATTTGTGTAAAAACTGCTGCAAAAAGCAGATTGTTTTAGTCATTCTAGCTCTTTGTAAGAGGAAGTGGAGGACGATGAGGACAGGAAGTAGGTTAGTCTCGCGTTGCCAGACTGTTGCCTCTCGCAATGTTCCAAATGCTTCCGTCGTACAGTCTGGAGCAACGGAAGCTCTGATCATGAGTCAAATATAAATGCTTCCGTCATACAGTCTGGAGCAACGGAAGCTCTGATCATGAGTCAAATATAAATGCTTCCGTCATACAGTCTGGAGCAACGGAAGCTCTGATCATGAGTCAAATATAAATGCTTCCGTCATACAGTCTGGAGCAACGGAAGCTCTGATCATGAGTCAAATATAAATGCTTCCGTCATACAGTCTGGAGCAACGGAAGCTCTGATCATGAGTCAAATATAAATGCTTCCGTCATACAGTCTGGAGCAACGGAAGCTCTGATCATGAGTCAAATATAAATGCTTCCGTCATACAGTCTGGAGCAACGGAAGCTCTGATCATGAGTCAAATATAAATGCTTCCGTCGTACAGTCTGGAGCAACGGAAGCTCTGATCATGAGTCAAATATAAATGCTTCCGTCGTACAGTCTGGAGCAACGGAAGCTCTGATCATGAGTCAAATATAAATGCTTCCGTCATACAGTCTGGAGCAACGGAAGCTCTGATCATGAGTCAAATATAAATGCTTCCGTCATACAGTCTGGAGCAACGGAAGCTCTGATCATGAGTCAAATATAAATGCTTCCGTCATACAGTCTGGAGCAACGGAAGCTCTGATCATGAGTCAAATATAAATGCTTCCGTCATACAGTCTGGAGCAGTGGAAGCTCTGATCATGAGTAAAATATAAATGCTTCCGTCATACAGTCTGGAGCAACGGAAGCTCTGATCATGAGTCAAATATAAATGCTTCCGTCATACAGTCTGGAGCAACGGAAGCTCTGATCATGAGTCAAATATAAACGCTTCCGTCATACAGTCTGGAGCAACGGAAGCTCTGATCATGAGTCAAATATAAATGCTTCCGTCATACAGTCTGGAGCAACGGAAGCTCTGATCATGAGTCAAATATAAATGCTTCCGTCGTACAGTCTGGAGCAACGGAAGCTCTGATCATGAGTCAAATATAAATGCTTCCGTCATACAGTCTGGAGCAACGGAAGCTCTGATCATGAGTCAAATATAAATGCTTCCGTCGTACAGTCTGGAGCAACGGAAGCTCTGATCATGAGTCAAATATAAATGCTTCCGTCATACAGTCTGGAGCAACGGAAGCTCTGATCATGAGTCAAATATAAATGCTTCCGTCGTACAGTCTGGAGCAACGGAAGCTCTGATCATGAGTCAAATATAAATGCTTCCGTCGTACAGTCTGGAGCAACGGAAGCTCTGATCATGAGTCAAATATAAATGCTTCCGTCATACAGTCTGGAGCAACGGAAGCTCTGATCATGAGTCAAATATAAATGCTTCCGTCATACAGTCTGGAGCAACGGAAGCTCTGATCATGAGTCAAATATAAATGCTTCCGTCATACAGTCTGGAGCAGCGGAAGCTCTGATCATGAGTCAAATATAAATGCTTCCGTCGTACAGTCTGGAGCAACGGAAGCTCTGATCATGAGTCAAATATAAATGCTTCCGTCATACAGTCTGGAGCAACGGAAGCTCTGATCATGAGTCAAATATAAATGCTTCCGTCATACAGTCTGGAGCAACGGAAGCTCTGATCATGAGTCAAATATAAATGCTTCCGTCGTACAGTCTGGAGCAACGGAAGCTCTGATCATGAGTCAAATATAAATGCTTCCGTCATACAGTCTGGAGCAGCGGAAGCTCTGATCATGAGTCAAATATAAATGCTTCCGTCGTACAGTCTGGAGCAACGGAAGCTCTGATCATGAGTCAAATATAAATGCTTCCGTCGTACAGTCTGGAGCAGCGGAAGCTCTGATCATGAGTCAAATATAAATGCTTCCGTCATACAGTCTGGAGCAGCGGAAGCTCTGATCATGAGTCAAATATAAATGCTTCCGTCATACAGTCTGGAGCAGCGGAAGCTCTGATCATGAGTCAAATATAAATGCTTCCGTCATACAGTCTGGAGCAACGGAAGCTCTGATCATGAGTCAAATATAAATGCTTCCGTCGTACAGTCTGGAGCAGCGGAAGCTCTGATCATGAGTAAAATATAAATGCTTCCGTCATACAGTCTGGAGCGACGGAAGCTCTGATCATGAGTAAAATATAAATGCTTCCGTCATACAGTCTGGAGCAACGGAAGCTCTGATCATGAGTCAAATATAAATGCTTCCGTCATACAGTCTGGAGCAACGGAAGCTCTGATCATGAGTCAAATATAAATGCTTCCGTCATACAGTCTGGAGCAACGGAAGCTCTGATCATGAGTCAAATATAAATGCTTCCGTCGTACAGTCTGGAGCAACGGAAGCTCTGATCATGAGTCAAATATAAATGCTTCCGTCATACAGTCTGGAGCAACGGAAGCTCTGATCATGAGTCAAATATAAATGCTTCCGTCATACAGTCTGGAGCAACGGAAGCTCTGATCATGAGTAAAATATAAATGCTTTCGTCATACAGTCTGGAGCAACGGAAGCTCTGATCATGAGTCAAATATAAATGCTTCCGTCGTACAGTCTGGAGCAACGGAAGCTCTGATCATGAGTCAAATATAAATGCTTCCGTCATACAGTCTGGAGCGACGGAAGCTCTGATCATGAGTCAAATATAAATGCTTCCGTCGTACAGTCTGGAGCAACGGAAGCTCTGATCATGAGTCAAATATAAATGCTTCCGTCATACAGTCTGGAGCAACGGAAGCTCTGATCATGAGTCAAATATAAATGCTTCCGTCATACAGTCTGGAGCAACGGAAGCTCTGATCATGAGTCAAATATAAATGCTTCCGTCATACAGTCTGGAGCAACGGAAGCTCTGATCACGAATTTTTAATATCCATTTCTGCTTAGCAGAAATGGATATTAAAAATCACACCCGTGTGAAGTGAGGGGCGCTCTAATCTTCATTCATCATCTCATTCCGGCCAATCACAATTTGCATCCAGACTTTCCTGCCCTCACTTTTATCCTCAATATGTACTTTGCTCAGCCAATCAAATCATCTCTATGGGGTGATCATCAAATCACAAGCCAACGTTTGTGTTTACACAAACGAGGAAAGCTGGTCATAGGAGGGTCTAGGGGGAGGGGCTAGGGGAGGGGCTAGCACCCCTCAAAAAAAGTTAAATGTAAAGATAATTAAAAAAAAGATATTTCCGTGAACGGAAATGCCAGCTTCCTGTCTGGGATGTAGTTCCAGACTCAGCTTCCTGTCTGGCTTGTAGTTCCAGACTCTGTAAAGAGTTGTCTGGCTACGCCAGAGGAGGAAGTGGAGGAGGTGCGAACAGGAAGTAGGGGACGTGGAACAGGAAGTAGTTTTGTAGCATTGTGTTTCCATGCAGTAGTGTTTTTTTAACCATTTAAACCCCAGACAGTGTATTATTTTATATATTAGATGACCGGGGCGTTCCTCAGGGTTCTGTCCAGGACCTCTCTACATCAGGCGCTGTGCCGCCAGCTCGTCGCCTTCGTCTCGGTTCTCGTTGATCTCGGCCAGCGTCTGCACGAAGCGCGTCCACTCGTCGGCCCGCGGGACGCAGATTTGCTGCAGAAAAAAGGGGGCGGAGAAAACAACAGCCAGGTCAGATTTACAACACATTTACGTGTTTTAGAGAAGGGAGAAGAGTCTGGGACGTGTGGAGCGTTGTCCAGGGTGTTTTAGAGGAGGGAGAAGAGTCTGGGACGTGTGGAGCGTTGTCCAGGGTGTTTTAGAGGAGGGAGAAGAGTCTGGGACGTGTGGAGCGTTGTCCAGGGTGTTTTAGAGGAGGGAGAAGAGTCTGGGACGTGTGGAGCGTTGTCCAGGGTGTTTTAGAGGAGGGAGAAGAGTCTGGGACGTGTGGAGCGTTGTCCAGGGTGTTTTAGAGGAGGGAGAAGAGTCTGGGACGTGTGGAGTGTTGTCCAGGGTGTTTTAGAGAAGGGAGAAGAGTCTGGGACGCGTGGAGCATTGTCCAGGGTGTTTTAGAGAAGGGAGAAGAGTCTGGGACGCGTGGAGCGGTGTCCAGGGTGTTTTAGAGAAGGGAGAAGAGTCTGGGACGCGTGGAGCGTTGTCCAGGGTATTTTAGAGAAGGGAGAAGAGTCTGGGACGCGTGGAGCGTTGTCCAGGGTATTTTAGAAAAAGGAGAAGAGTGGAGCGTGGTCCAGGGTGTTTTAGAGAAGGAATACTCACCTCTCCTACATCGTACACCTGCACCGTTCCGTCAGAGTCTCCCGTAGCGATCTCTCTGCCGCTGTGAGACCACCTGACTCGGTTCAACGCTGGAGAGCCTTCCACACTGATGGAGGCTGTGGGGACCTGCACGCACGCACGCACGCACGCACGCACGCACGCACGCACGCACGCACGCACGCACGCACGCACGCACGCACGCACGCACACACACACACACACACACACACACACACACACACACACACACACACACACACACACACACACACACACACACACGCACACGCACACGCACACGCACGCGCACGCGCACACGCACATTGTACACGCGAGGAGTGAGACTCCATTCTACACATTGTGCTAGCCGTGCTTACAGAGACGTGTGTGAATTCTTACACGTTACGTTTGCAAGATGTAAAATACAATTTAAGTTGGCGAGGGTCAAATCAGACATGATGGCGCAAACTTGTAAACTGTGATCGATTATTTTGCAAACACTAGAAAACACAATGCGAGGAGTACAAATTAAAATATAAAAATAGTACAAATTAAAATACAAATGACCAACGGCAATCTTTGCAGTTAATAAAAGTCCTATAATCTTCCATACCACGGATGCAGTAGTCCAGACAGCGTGCATTTGTGTGTGTGTGTGTGTGTGTGTGTGTGTGTGTATGTGTGTGTGTGTGTGTGTGTGTGTGTATGTGTGTGTGTGTGTGTGTGTGTGTGTGTGTGTGTGTGTGTGTGTGTGTGTGTGTGTGTGTGTGTATGTGTGTGTGTGTGTGTGTGTGTGTGTGTGTGTGTGTGTGTGTGTGTGTGTGTATGTGTATGTGTGTGTGTGTGTGTGTGTGTGTGTGTGTGTGTGTGTGTGTGTGTGTGTGTGTGTGTGTGTGTGTGCGCTTGTGTACCTCAGTATCGTTGTTGAGGTTCCACAGGTCCAGTCGTCCAGACAGATCAACGCAGGCGAACAGAGCAGGATGAGAAGGAGACCACATGCTGTCGTACACATAGTCACAGGAGTCCTCGAAGGAATACAGAGGTCTGGTACTCTGAAATACATTTATACATACATTTATACTAGTGGTGGGCATAGATTAATTTTTTTAATCGCAATTAATCACACTGCAATCCTGGAGTTAATCGCGATTAATC
>NW_027637154.1:53199-78199 GCF_951216825.1 Electrona antarctica | reverse complement strand
TGTTGGATCAACTACAGCTCTGATCATGAGGGGAGCCACAACGCAAGCATAAAAAAAAAAAAAAGCCCAACACAGTCGCGCGTGTGTGCACGGAACGAGCACGGGCGCTACAACAGGACCGCGCACTGCTCACGTGAACCTCGACTTCTCCGTGCGTACAGAAAAATAAAACTTTACTGCTTAAACACCAGTTCTACTGTCCTGTTACACGCATGCACACGCGCGCACACACACGCGCGCACACACACACACACACACACACACACACACACACACACACACACACACACACACACACACACACACACACACACACACACACACACACACACACACACACACACACACACACACACACACACACACACACACACACACACACACACACCTGGGGTTGTGACAGCATGTCCAGACTCCAGGAACACATCTTGCCGTCCGTGGAGATGCTGATGAGGTTGTGAGCGTTCTGAGTCCCGACCACCTGGACGCAGTACACTGGGTGCTGTTTAACACAGGTTAACATGGTCACAATGTTAGCCATAACACCTGTTTAACACAGGTTAACATGGTCACAATGTTAGCCATAACACCTGTTTAACACAGGTTAACATGGTCACAATGTTAGCCATAACACCTGTTTAACACAGGTTAACATGGTCACAATGTTAGCCATAACACCTGTTTAACACAGGTTAACATGGTCACAATGTTAGCCATAACACCTGTTTAACACAGGTTAACATGGTCACAATGTTAGCCATAACACCTGTTTAACACAGGTTAACATGGTCACAATGTTAGCCATGACACCTGTTTAACACAGGTTAACATGGTCACAATATTAGCCATAACACCTGTTTAACACAGGTTAACATGGTCACAATGTTAGCCATAACACCTGTTTAACACAGGTTAACATGGTCACAATGTTAGCCATAACACCTGTTTAACACAGGTTAACATGGTCACAATGTTAGCCATAACACCTGTTTAACACAGGTTAACATGGTCACAATGTTAGCCATAACACCTGTTTAACACAGGTTAACATGGTCACAATGTTAGCCATGACACCTGTTTAACACAGGTTAACATGGTCACAATATTAGCCATAACACCTGTTTAACACAGGTTAACATGGTCACAATGTTAGCCATAACACCTGTTTAACACAGGTTAACATGGTCACAATGTTAGCCATAACACCAGCTGGACGCAGTACACTGGATGCTGTTTAACACAGGTTAACATGGTCACAATGTTAGCCATAACACTGTTTAACACAGGTTAACATGGTCACAATGTTAGCCATAACACCTGTTTAACACAGGTTAACATGGTCACAATGTTAGCCATAACACCACTGACACAGGTTAACATGGTCACAATGTTAGCCATAACACCTGTTTAACACAGGTTAACATGGTCACAATGTTAGCCATAACACCTGTTTAACACAGGTTAACATGGTCACAATGTTAGCCATAACACCTGTTTAACACAGGTTAACATGGTCACAATGTTAGTCATAACACCACTGACACAGTTTAATACGGTCACAATGTTAGTCATAACACCACTGACACAGTTTAATACGGTCACAATGTTAGTCATAACACCACCTGGACGCAGTACACTGTACATTAGAGCTCTTCACGGGTCCAAAAAAATGGTTCCGAAATCCAAAATTAATCTGTGACGATCTGTGGTCGATTCCGACCCGTTCCGAAAATATTTTCAAATAGTTAAACCAAACCCGAATGGATCCGTGACCATTAGAATGGATCCGTGACCATTAGAATGGATCCGTGACCATTAGAATGGATCCGTGACCATTAGAATGGGTGACCATTAGAATGGATCCGTGACCATTAGAATGGATCCGTGACCATTAGAATGGATCCGTGACCATAAGAATGGATCCGTGACCATTAGAATGGATCCGTGACCATAAGAATGGATCCGTGACCATTAGAATGGATCCGTGACCATTAGAATGGGTGACCATTAGAATGGATCTGTGACCATTAGAATGGATCCGTGACCATTAGAATGGATCCGTGACCATTAGAATGGATCCGTGACCATTAGAATGGATCTGTGACCATTAGAATGGGTGACCATTAGAATGGGTGACCATTAGAATGGATCCGTGACCATTAGAATGGATCCGTGACCATTAGAATGGATCCGTGACCATTAGAATGGATCCGTGACCATTAGAATGGATCCGTGACCATTAGAATGGATCCATGACCATTAGAATGGATCCGTGACCATTAGAATGGATCCGTGACCATTAGAATGGATCCGTGACCATTAGAATGGATCCGTGACCATTAGAATGGATCCGTGACCATTAGAATGGATCCGTGACCATTAGAATGGATCCGTGACCAATAGAATGGATCCGTGACCATTAGAATGGGTGACCATTAGAATGGATCCGTGACCATTAGAATGGATCCGTGACCATTAGAATGGATCCGTGACCATTAGAATGGATCCGTGACCATTAGAATGGGTGACCATTAGAATGGATCCGTGACCATTAGAATGGATCCGTGACCATTAGAATGGATCCGTGACCATTAGAATGGATCCGTGACCATTAGAATGGATCCGTGACCATTAGAATGGATCCGTGACCAATAGAATGGATCCGTGACCATTAGAATGGGTGACCATTAGAATGGATCCGTGACCATTAGAATGGATCCGTGACCATTAGAATGGATCCGTGACCATTAGAATGGATCCGTGACCATTAGAATGGATCCGTGACCATTAGAATGGATCCGTGACCATTAGAATGGATCCGTGACCATTAGAATGGATCTGTGACCATTAGAATGGATCAGTGACCATTAGAATGGATCTGTGACCATTAGAATGGGTGACCATTAGAATGGATCCGTGACCATTAGAATGGATCCGTGACCATTAGAATGGATCCGTGACCATTAGAATGGATCCGTGACCATTAGAATGGATCTGTGACCATTAGAATGGGTGACCATTAGAATGGATCCGTGACCATTAGAATGGATCCGTGACCATTAGAATGGATCCGTGACCATTAGAATGGATCCGTGACCATTAGAATGGATCCGTGACCATTAGAATGGATCCGTGACCATTAGAATGGATCCGTGACCATTAGAATGGATCCGTGACCATTAGAATGGATCCGTGACCATTAGAATGGATCTGTGACCATTAGAATGGATCAGTGACCATTAGAATGGATCTGTGACCATTAGAATGGGTGACCATTAGAATGGATCCGTGACCATTAGAATGGATCCGTGACCATTAGAATGGATCCGTGACCATTAGAATGGATCCGTGACCATTAGAATGGATCCGTGACCATTAGAATGGATCCGTGACCATTAGAATGGATCTGTGACCATTAGAATGGATCAGTGACCATTAGAATGGATCTGTGACCATTAGAATGGGTGACCATTAGAATGGATCCGTGACCATTAGAATGGATCCGTGACCATTAGAATGGATCAGTGACCATTAGAATGGATCTGTGACCATTAGAATGGGTGACCATTAGAATGGATCCGTGACCATTAGAATGGATCCGTGACCATTAGAATGGATCCGTGACCATTAGAATGGATCTGTGACCATTAGAATGGATCAGTGACCATTAGAATGGATCTGTGACCATTAGAATGGGTGACCATTAGAATGGATCCGTGACCATTAGAATGGATCCGTGACCATTAGAATGGATCCGTGACCATTAGAATGGATCCGTGACCATTAGAATGGATCCGTGACCATTAGAATGGATCCGTGACCATTAGAATGGATCTGTGACCATTAGAATGGATCCGTGACCATTAGAATGGATCCGTGACCATTAGAATGGATCCGTGACCATTAGAATGGATCCGTGACCATTAGAATGGATCCGTGACCATTAGAATGGATCCGTGACCATTAGAATGGATCTGTGACCATTAGAATGGATCTGTGACCATTAGAATGGATCTGTGACCATTAGAATGGATCTGTGACCATTAGAATGGATCCGTGACCATTAGAATGGATCCGTGACCATTAGAATGGATCCGTGACCATTAGAATGGATCCGTGACCATTAGAATGGGTGACCATTAGAATGGATCCGTGACCATTAGAATGGATCCGTGACCATTAGAATGGATGACCATTAGAATGGA
This sequence comes from Electrona antarctica, assembly GCF_951216825.1. Taxonomy (NCBI): domain Eukaryota; kingdom Metazoa; phylum Chordata; class Actinopteri; order Myctophiformes; family Myctophidae; genus Electrona; species Electrona antarctica. Next base: position 73,994 of record NW_027637154.1, on the reverse strand, counting down.
TCCGTGACCATTAGAATGGATCCATGACCATTAGAATGGATCCATGACCATTAGAATGGATCTGTGACCATTAGAATGGATCTGTGACCATTAGAATGGATCCGTGACCATTAGAATGGATCCATGACCATTAGAATGGATCTGTGACCATTAGAATGGATCCGTGACCATTAGAATGGGTGACCATTAGAATGGATCCGTGACCATTAGAATGGATCCGTGACCATTAGAATGGGTGACCATTAGAATGGATCCGTGACCATTAGAATGGATCCGTGACCATTAGAATGGATCCGTGACCATTAGAATGGATCCGTGACCATTAGAATGGATCCGTGACCATTAGAATGGGTGACCATTAGAATGGATCCGTGACCATTAGAATGGATCCGTGACCATTAGAATGGATCCGTGACCATTAGAATGGGTGACCATTAGAATGGATCCGTGACCATTAGAATGGATCCGTGACCATTAGAATGGATCCGTGACCATTAGAATGGATCCGTGACCATTAGAATGGGTGACCATTAGAATGGATCCGTGACCATTAGAATGGATCTGTGACCATTAGAATGGATCCGTGACCATTAGAATGGATCCGTGACCATTAGAATGGATCCATGACCATTAGAATGGATCCATGACCATTAGAATGGATCCGTGACCATTAGAATGGATCCGTGACCATTAGAATGGATCCGTGACCATTAGAATGGATCCGTGACCATTAGAATGGATCCGTGACCATTAGAATGGATCCGTGACCATTAGAATGGATCCGTGACCATTAGAATGGATCCGTGACCATTAGAATGGATCCGTGACCATTAGAATGGATCCGTGACCATTAGAATGGATCCGTGACCATTAGAATGGATCCGTGACCATTAGAATGGATCCGTGACCATTAGAATGGATCCGTGACCATTAGAATGGATCCGTGACCATTAGAATGGATCTGTGACCATTAGAATGGATCAGTGACCATTAGAATGGATCTGTGACCATTAGAATGGGTGACCATTAGAATGGATCCGTGACCATTAGAATGGATCCGTGACCATTAGAATGGATCCGTGACCATTAGAATGGATCCGTGACCATTAGAATGGATCCGTGACCATTAGAATGGATCCGTGACCATTAGAATGGATCTGTGACCATTAGAATGGATCAGTGACCATTAGAATGGATCTGTGACCATTAGAATGGGTGACCATTAGAATGGATCCGTGACCATTAGAATGGATCCGTGACCATTAGAATGGATCAGTGACCATTAGAATGGATCTGTGACCATTAGAATGGGTGACCATTAGAATGGATCCGTGACCAATAGAATGGATCCGTGACCATTAGAATGGATCCATGACCATTAGAATGGGTGACCATTAGAATGGATCTGTGACCATTAGAATGGATCCGTGACCATTAGAATGGATCCGTGACCATTAGAATGGATCCGTGACCATTAGAATGGATCAGTGACCATTAGAATGGATCTGTGACCATTAGAATGGGTGACCATTAGAATGGATCCGTGACCATTAGAATGGATCCGTGACCATTAGAATGGATCCGTGACCATTAGAATGGATCCGTGACCATTAGAATGGATCCGTGACCATTAGAATGGATCCGTGACCATTAGAATGGATCTGTGACCATTAGAATGGATCAGTGACCATTAGAATGGATCCGTGACCATTAGAATGGATCCGTGACCATTAGAATGGATCCGTGACCATTAGAATGGATCCGTGACCATTAGAATGGATCCGTGACCATTAGAATGGATCCGTGACCATTAGAATGGATCCGTGACCATTAGAATGGATCCGTGACCATTAGAATGGGTGACCATTAGAATGGATCCGTGACCATTAGAATGGATCCGTGACCATTAGAATGGATGACCATTAGAATGGATCCGTGACCATTAGAATGGATCCATGACCATTAGAATGGATCTGTGACCATTAGAATGGATCTGTGACCATTAGAATGGATCTGTGACCATTAGAATGGATCCGTGACCATTAGAATGGATCCGTGACCATTAGAATGGATCCGTGACCATTAGAATGGATCCGTGACCATTAGAATGGGTGACCATTAGAATGGATCCGTGACCATTAGAATGGATCCGTGACCATTAGAATGGATGACCATTAGAATGGATCCGTGACCATTAGAATGGATCCATGACCATTAGAATGGATCCATGACCATTAGAATGGATCTGTGACCATTAGAATGGATCTGTGACCATTAGAATGGATCCGTGACCATTAGAATGGATCCATGACCATTAGAATGGATCTGTGACCATTAGAATGGATCCGTGACCATTAGAATGGGTGACCATTAGAATGGATCCGTGACCATTAGAATGGATCCGTGACCATTAGAATGGGTGACCATTAGAATGGATCCGTGACCATTAGAATGGATCCGTGACCATTAGAATGGATCCGTGACCATTAGAATGGATCCGTGACCATTAGAATGGATCCGTGACCATTAGAATGGGTGACCATTAGAATGGATCCGTGACCATTAGAATGGATCCGTGACCATTAGAATGGATCCGTGACCATTAGAATGGGTGACCATTAGAATGGATCCGTGACCATTAGAATGGATCTGTGACCATTAGAATGGATCCGTGACCATTAGAATGGATCCGTGACCATTAGAATGGATCCGTGACCATTAGAATGGATCCGTGACCATTAGAATGGATCCGTGACCATTAGAATGGGTGACCATTAGAATGGATCCGTGACCATTAGAATGGATCCGTGACCATTAGAATGGATCCGTGACCATTAGAATGGATCCGTGACCATTAGAATGGATCCATGACCATTAGAATGGATCCATGACCATTAGAATGGATCCGTGACCATTAGAATGGATCCGTGACCATTAGAATGGATCCGTGACCATTAGAATGGATCCGTGACCATTAGAATGGATCCGTGACCATTAGAATGGATCCGTGACCATTAGAATGGATCCGTGACCATTAGAATGGATCCGTGACCATTAGAATGGATCCGTGACCATTAGAATGGATCCGTGACCATTAGAATGGATCCGTGACCATTAGAATGGATCCGTGACCATTAGAATGGATCCGTGACCATTAGAATGGATCCGTGACCATTAGAATGGATCCGTGACCATTAGAATGGATCCGTGACCATTAGAATGGGTGACCATTAGAATGGATCCGTGACCATTAGAATGGATCCGTGACCATTAGAATGGATCTGTGACCATTAGAATGGATCAGTGACCATTAGAATGGATCTGTGACCATTAGAATGGGTGACCATTAGAATGGATCCGTGACCATTAGAATGGATCCGTGACCATTAGAATGGATCCGTGACCATTAGAATGGATCCGTGACCATTAGAATGGATCCGTGACCATTAGAATGGATCCGTGACCATTAGAATGGATCCGTGACCATTAGAATGGATCCGTGACCATTAGAATGGATCCGTGACCATTAGAATGGATCTGTGACCATTAGAATGGATCAGTGACCATTAGAATGGATCTGTGACCATTAGAATGGGTGACCATTAGAATGGATCCGTGACCATTAGAATGGATCCGTGACCATTAGAATGGATCAGTGACCATTAGAATGGGTGACCATTAGAATGGATCCGTGACCAATAGAATGGATCCGTGACCAATAGAATGGATCCATGACCATTAGAATGGGTGACCATTAGAATGGATCTGTGACCATTAGAATGGATCCGTGACCATTAGAATGGATCCGTGACCATTAGAATGGATCCGTGACCATTAGAATGGATCCGTGACCATTAGAATGGATCTGTGACCATTAGAATGGATCAGTGACCATTAGAATGGGTGACCATTAGAATGGATCCGTGACCATTAGAATGGATCCGTGACCATTAGAATGGATCCGTGACCATTAGAATGGATCCGTGACCATTAGAATGGATCCGTGACCATTAGAATGGATCCGTGACCATTAGAATGGATCCGTGACCATTAGAATGGATCAGTGACCATTAGAATGGATCCGTGACCATTAGAATGGATCCGTGACCATTAGAATGGATCCGTGACCATTAGAATGGATCCGTGACCATTAGAATGGATCCGTGACCATTAGAATGGATCCGTGACCATTAGAATGGATCCGTGACCATTAGAATGGGTGACCATTAGAATGGATCCGTGACCATTAGAATGGATCCGTGACCATTAGAATGGATGACCATTAGAATGGATCCGTGACCATTAGAATGGATCCATGACCATTAGAATGGATCCATGACCATTAGAATGGATCTGTGACCATTAGAATGGATCCGTGACCATTAGAATGGATCCGTGACCATTAGAATGGATCCGTGACCATTAGAATGGATCCGTGACCATTTCGTCCGATTCCGACCCGTTCCGAGATTTCTTTCAAATTGCGGCGCCGAGTCTGACCGAGATCCGATTATTTCCGACATTCGGAAATAAATGTGGACTATATAGAAATAATATAACGTATTGACCAATTACCATTTTATGATTAAAGCGCGAGAGAGAAAGAGAGAGACAGAGAGAGACAGACAGACAGACAGACAGAGAGAGAGAGACAGACAGACAGACAGACAGACAGACAGAGAGACAGTAGAGGTAGTAGAAGGCAGTAGAGGGTGGGAGAGAGAAAGAGAGAGAGACAGACAGACAGACAGACAGACAGACAGACAGAGAGAGACAGTAGAGGTAGTAGAAGGCAGTAGAAAGAGAGAGAGACAGACAGACAGACAGACAGAGAGAGACTGCGTGCTGCAGTAGAGGGTGGGAGAGAGAAAGAGAGAGAGACACAGACAGACAGACAGAGAGAGAGACTGCGCTCTGCAGTAGAGGGTGGGAGAGAGAAAGAGAGAGAGAGACACAGACAGACAGACAGACAGACAGACAGAGAGAGAGACTGTGCGCTGCAGTAGAGGGTGGGAGAGAGAAAGAGAGTCTGGTCTCTCCTCATCTCCTCAGCGTGCTGCATTTAAAATTAACCAAACGGATCATTTGTTTTTTTACACACAATCATCATAGTTTTAGCAGAAGCAGATGCATCATGCATGTACTGGTCGTGGCTGAATGGAATATTATAATATATATATTATTACTTATAAACAGCTCCTACTTTGCTCTCTTCTTTATCCCCGTGTGGGGAATGGGACACACAGGAGAGTTCTTTATCCCCGTGTGGGGAATGGGACACACAGGAGAGTTCTTTATCCCCGTGTGGGGAATGGGACACACAGGACAGTTCTTTATCCACGTGTGGGGAATGGGACACACATGAGAGTTCTTTATCCCCGTGTGGGGAATGGGACACACATGAGAGTTGTCATGGTTGCTTTAAAGGTGATATAGGCAAGTTTTCAGCCAAATTTAAAATATATATAAATGTATTTTGTTGGCCTTTTCCCCCTCTATCTTTGTCTCCACCAGGCCGAAGGCATGGGGAGAGAGTATGTTTTGCACTCCGTCCGTGTGTGTGTGTGTCCGTCCGTGTGTCCGTGTGTCCGTGTGTCCTTCCGTCCGTCCGTTACCAGCTAATCTCCGGCACCGTTAACCCGGTCGATGCCAAACTTTGCACACACACTCCCTGGATGCCAACGATGAACCTCTGCCCCGCATTTTTCAGAACGGCCTGTTATAGCGCCACCATGAGGCAGCTTTTCACATTGTTTACCTAAAACTGCACCGATCTGCGTGAAATGTTGCATGCACACTCCCTAGAGGCCAAGGACAAACCTTTGACCTGCATTTTCCACATCTGCCTTTTATAGCGCCACCAGGAGGCCGAATTTTGTAAAACACATTTTTGGATATTACTCCTCCAGATTCTGTCCAAAAATCTCAAAAATCGTTACACAGTATCTCTATGGTCATGTGCTCAAGTCTGATCTGTCCGATATTTCATATTCCATCCTAATTGGCTATAATTGGCTTTCACAGTTTGCAAGATTGCCCCGTTTTGAACAAAAGCCTCAAATCATGAACGCAGCATGCAATTTACGTCAAATCTTTCACACATTTTCTTACTAGGCTGAGGAATATATCCCACCCTTTTCACATTGGCCTGTTATAGCGCCACCAACAGGTTGATTTTTGCAAAACACATTTTTGGAACAAAATGCCTCAAATCATCCAATTGCCATCAAAGGCAAACATATTACTTATTTATATTACTCCTAAACATTTTGCCAAACATCTCACACAGTCCTATCCTCCTGGTGGAGACCTGTGCCCAGAAGGGCACTTTTTCTAGTTCCCTATATTATGATGCTGAGGTGTCCTCCTGCAACAGCACACTCTCCCTTTGCCCCCCTCTGGCTGAATGCACTGTTTATATCCACTACAGTTTACTAGACGGGACGTCGGGGGGGATTTAAACTTTTAGCCAATTGCAGCGTGAGGCTGTGACGGTGTGTTCAACCCAGCAGTATTATAATGAAAACGCGATGCGATTTCAATTGCAATGTATAATATTATCCCCATATCTTAGTTTCACTAACATTGTTCATGTGAAATAGTATGTTTAGGATTTAATATGTAAGCCTATTGAAATTATGAGAATCGCTATGTGTAGTGCATGGTTGGGTGGTGTGGAACTAGTGAACAACAACAGCAGCAAGCACCCCTCAGAACTCGGAGGATCCTTAGTCACAGAACGACTCGGACCCCAATAAAATCTCCTGTGGGTTGTATGTGCTTATTTGTTGAAATGGTGGAAATGGTGGAAGTGAGTAATAGTATCATTTCACCAGCCACGACCACCGCGGCGACTGCCTGCCGGCCGGTCCGGCTTGAAGCGTGCATTCAACCCGTGTTCGCCAGCGGTGACAGGCGTGTGTACACGACCATAGCATCCTCAATGATATCAGGCGAGAGAAGAATATTCTGAAATGTTCCCTTTTTTTAATTTTTGAGTAAAGGTCATTACACACTGGCGAATTAGCGACGCGAATTATTCGTGCGAATAATTCGCCTTTTTTTAAAACCAATTGAAGTCAATGCAAGCTTCCACATCAGTGGCGAATGTGCGAATGTGCGAAAATGCGACCGTTTTCGCTCTTTATTTGTTCGCTCCGGTGTTCGCTCCGGTGTCGAATTTTTAATTTGCGTCGCTAATTCGCCAGTGTGTAATGACCTTAAGACTCTAAGGCCACCGTACACGTTTGTACACTCTTTGTTCATATTAGCGTCCCGTTCACTTAGCTGCGGCAGAAAGAATGCCTCGTCTCTCCTAATCCAGGCTCTCCGCCTAATCCGCCTCTCCTTCAAAATATGAACCCTTTGGATTATTTATCGTATAAAAGAAAACGAGGGCAAGGTAAGCTAGGAAAATATTTCTCCGGTTAGGGGCTGATATAGGGGTAGTTATAGGGGTAGGTAGGGGAAATAGGGGTATAAGGGTAGTTATAGGGGTAGGTAGGGGTATAGGGGTATAAGGCTGTACTCACAGTGTGGGCAGCAGCAGATAGGGGGGTCCTCTGGATGGGGTAGGGTAAGGGGTTAGGGTTAGGGGCTACTATAGGGGTATAGGGGGGTACCTACAGTGTGGGTTAGGGTTAGGTGGCTGATATAGGGGTAGTTATAGGGGTAGGTAGGGGTATAGGGGAGTACCTACAGTGTGGGTTAGGGTTAGGTGGCTGATATAGGGGTAGTTATAGGGGTAGGTAGGGGTATAGGGGGGTACCTACAGTGTGGGTTAGGGTTAGGTGGCTGGTATAGGGGTAGTTATAGGGGTAGGTAGGGGTATAGGGGAGTACCTACAGTGTGGGTTAGGGTTAGGTGGCTGGTATAGGGGTAGTTATAGGGGTAGGTAGGGGTAGGTAGGGGTATAGGGGAGTACCTACAGTGTGGGTTAGGGTTAGGTGGCTGGTATAGGGGTAGTTATAGGGGTAGGTAGGGGTATAGGGGTATAGGGGAGTACCTACAGTGTGGGTTAGGGTTAGGTGGCTGGTATAGGGGTAGTTATAGGGGTAGGTAGGGGTATAGGGGTATAGGGGAGTACCTACAGTGTGGGTTAGGGTTAGGTGGCTGGTATAGGGGTAGTTGCGAACGCAGTGATTGCGAACGCAGTGAGCATTTACTATGAGACCCAGCAGATCACGTCTGTGTGTCTGTGTGTGTGTGTGTGTGTCTGTGTGTCACGCTGTAACACCACCCGCCCACCACCAGAGGGCGCAGCTGTATCAAACACACACACACACATGCACGCACGCACACGCACACACACACGCACGCACGCACGCACGCACACACACACACAAAAAACTTAACTTAAAAAAAAACTTAACTTAAAAAAAAACTTAACTTAAAAAAAAACTTAACTTAAAAAAAAACTTAACTTAAAAAAAAAACGTAAAAAGGAAAAACGCACACACAAAAAACTTAACTTAAAAAAAAACTTCATTTAAAAAAAAACTTAACTTAAAAAAAAAACTTAAAAAGGAAAAACGCACACACACAAAAAACTTAACTTAAAACAAAATTAACTTAAAAAAAAACTTAACTTAAAAAAAAAACTTAAAAAGGAAAAACGCAAACACAAAAAACTTAACTTAAAAAAAAACTTAACTTAAAAAAAAATCCTAAAAAAGAAACACGCACGCACGCACACATACACACACTAAAAAAAACTTGAAAAAACATTTAATTTAAAAAAACTTAACTTAAAAAAAACCTTAACTACGTAATTTATTCTAATTGTTGTTATTGCAATTTACGAGCTGCGTTCGCTTCCCGCGTTTGCGCGTCTTACTTGTTATAGGGGTAGGTAGGGGTATAGGGGTATAGGGGGGTACCTACAGTGTGGGTTAGGGTTAGGTGGCTGGTATAGGGGTAGTTATAGGGGTAGGTAGGGGTATAGGGGTATAGGGGAGTACCTACAGTGTGGGTTAGGGTTAGGTGGCTGGTATAGGGGTAGTTATAGGGGTAGGTAGGGGTATAGGGGGGTACCTACAGTGTGGGTTAGGGTTAGGTGGCTGGTATAGGGGTAGTTATAGGGGTAGGTAGGGGTATAGGGGTATAGGGGAGTACCTACAGTGTGGGTTAGGGTTAGGTGGCTGGTATAGGGGTAGTTATAGGGGTAGGTAGGGGTATAGGGGGGTACCTACAGTGTGGGTTAGGGTTAGGGGCTGGTATAGGGGTAGTTATAGGGGTAGGTAGGGGTATAGGGGGGTACCTACAGTGTGGGCAGCAGCAGACAGGGGGGTCCTCTGGACGGGGGTCCTCTTGTTGCTCCTGTTGTCCCATAGGACGATCTGTCCAGAATAAGTCCCGCCCATCACCAGGTTGGGATGGAAGCTGGCGAAGCTGGCGGACATCACCTCCGACTGTAATAGTATTATTATTATTATTACATAGTAACTTTACAACATTTGAGGAGCTCAAGTAAAAAAGGGCACCTTGTGCAGCGCGTGGAACCGCCGGCTATTTGTTAATAGTGTGTGAGATTCATAGATTTTGGGGCCATAAATAATATATTAGAAGCTTTTAATCCAGAATTGCCGCGCCCGGCAGCCGGTGAAAACTAGAGTTCTCAACAGGCCCGAAAATTAAGGCTCGGTCCTACCTGGGCCCTCATCAAACCCTGTACACTCAAGACAATGTCCCCGCTACCACCCTTAGATCTCCATATATGGAGCTGACCTGTTCTGACATTCCATGTTGATCTGACCTCATCAAACCCTGTACACTCAAGACACGCTCCATATATGGCCAGTACAGAATTCATTCCATTATGTTGGTCTGACCCCCTGCATGCTAAAGACCTCTGACCTCTGACCCCCTGCATGCTAAAGACCTCTGACCTCTGACCCCCTGCATGCTAAAGACCTCTGACCTCTGACCCCCTGCATGCTAAAGACCTCTGACCTCTGACCTCTGACCCCCTGCATGCTAAAGCGCCAGCGCTCGCCCAGCAGTCTGCCGTCACCCAGGAGGATGCGTGCACGCAACCTCACTTCTCGCACTCAGGGCGTCTTACTGGTGAAATATGTAATGTGATTACCTGACAGTGTAATATAATGTAATATAATATAATGACCTGACAGTAAAAGGTGTATTAATAATGTAATAATGTAATATAATGTAATATAATATAATGTAATATAATTACCTGACAGTGGAAGGTGTATTAATAATGTAATAATGTAATATAATGTAATATAATATAATGTAATATAATTACCTGACAGTGGAAGGTGTATTCCGGCGTGGTCTTCTTGTACTTCATGTTCCAAACCAGAGCAACTCCATCAGGTTCATGAGGAGAGTCTTCATTGTTGTTGTAGGAAGCTACGAGTAGCTCCGGGTACTGGAATAGATTACATTATAGATTACATTATAGATTACATTTAATATATAAATACATTGTTGTTGTAGGAGGCTACGAGTAGCTCCGGGTACTGGAATAGATTACATTATAGATTACATTATAGATTACATTATATAAATACATTGTTGTTGTAGGAGGCTACGAGTAGCTCCGGGTACTGGAATAGATTACATTATAGATTACATTAGAGATAAATACATTACACACGATTACATTTATTATATACATACATAACATTACACACAGACCTATAAGGATACACATGACACTTCTAGTCCACACACAGTCACGCACACGCACACACACACACACACACACACACACACACACACACACACACACACACACACACACACACACACACAACACACACACACACACACACACACACACACCTGTGAGGACCAGTCCAGGCAGGTCACCACTCTGTTCTTGGTCCAACGTTCGTCTGCAAACTGCCTGTTGAGAAGCAGCTTGGCCCCAGCCTGGATGTCACTGTAATATATACACAAATATATACATAAATACATATAATACATTACTAAACACACTGCCTGTTGAGAAGCAGCTTGGCTCCTGCTTGGATGTCACTGTAATATATACACAAATATATACATAAATACATATAATACATTACTAAACACACTGCCTGTTGAGAAGCAGCTTGGCTCCTGCTTGGATGTCACTGAAATATATATACAAATATATCCGCTTGGATGTCACTGAAATGTACATTACACATAAAAGGGGGGCTACCCGCCCGTCTAGACCAGAAAGCACGGTGTATGGGACAGGCTACCCGCCCCTCTAGACCAGAAAGCACGGTGTATGGGCCAGGCTACCCGCCCCTCTAGACCAGAAAGCACGGTGTATGGGCCAGGCTACCCGCCCCTCTAGACCAGAAAGCACGGTGTATGGGCCAGGCTACCCGCCCCTCTAGACCAGAAAGCACGGTGTATGGGCCAGGCTACCCGCCCCTCTAGACCAGAAAGCACGGTGTATGGGCAAGGCTACCCGCCCCTCTAGACCAGAAAGCACGGTGTATGGGCCAGGCTACCCGCCCCTCTAGACCAGAAAGCACGGTGTATGGGCCAGGCTACCCGCCCCTCTAGACCAGAAAGCACGGTGTATGGGCCAGGCTACCCGCCCCTCTAGACCAGAAAGCACGGTGTATGGGACAGGCTACCCGCCCCTCTAGACCAGAAAGCACGGTGTATGGGCCAGGCTACCCGCCCCTCTAGACCAGAAAGCACGGTGTATGGGCCAGGCTACCCGCCCCTCTAGACCAGAAAGCACGGTGTATGGGCCAGGCTACCCGCCCCTCTAGACCAGAAAGCACGGTGTATGGGACAGGCTACCCTACCCGCCCCTCTAGACCAGAAAGCACGCTGGCTGGGCCAGGCTACCCGCCCCTCTAGACCAGAAAGCACGGTGTATGGGACAGGCTACCCTACCCGCCCCTCTAGACCAGAAAGCACGCTGGCTGGGCCAGGCTACCCGCCCCTCTAGACCAGAAAGCACGCTGGCTGGACCAGGCTACCCTACCCGCCCCTCTAGACCAGAAAGCACGCTGGCTGGGCCAGGCTACCCTACCCGCCCCTCTAGACCAGAGAGCACGCTGGCTGGGCCAGGCTACCCGCCCCTCTAGACCAGAAAGCACGCTGGCTGGGCCAGGCTACCCGCCCCTCTAGACCAGAGAGCACGCTGGCTGGGCCAGGCTACCCGCCCCTCTAGACCAGAAAGCACGTTGGCTGGGCCAGGCTACCCGCCCTCTAGACCAGAAAGCACGCTGGCTGGGCCGGGCTACCCGCCCCTCTAGACCAGAAAGCACGCTGGCTGGGCCGGGCTACCCACCCCTCTAGACCAGAAAGCACGCTGGCTGGGCCAGGCTACCCGCCCCTCTAGACCAGAAAGCACGCTGGCTGGGCCAGGCTACCACCCGCCCCTCTAGACCAGAAAGCACGCTGGCTGGGCCAGGCTACCCTACCCGCCCCTCTAGACCAGAAAGCACGCTGGCTGGGCCAGGCTACCCTACCCGCCCCTCTAGACCAGAAAGCACGCTGGCTTGGCCAGGCTACCCGCCCCTCTAGACCAGAAAGCACGCTGGCTGGGCCAGGCTACCCGCCCCTCTAGACCAGAAAGCACGCTGGCTGGGCCAGGCTACCCGCCCCTCTAGACCAGAAAGAGTTTGACTGTTTTTAACATTTTGTCTAATAAACTATCAATCAAAACATTCTGCCCGCACGCACACACACACAGCTCACCCCTCTTTGTCATCCAGGTCTCGTCCGCTGTAGTCGAAGCAGACGTCGACGCCTTCAGACAAAGCTCTCTCTACGATCCTGGAGCCGCGCTCGAAGAACGACAGGAAGTCTGAGGAGTGAAGCAGCTGCAACTTCTCCTCCTCAGTCAGCTCTTTGGGAGCCTCTGTGCACACACACACACACACATGCACACGCACACGCACACATTCATTAGCATAATTCGTGTGAAAGGTGAAAGGTGGAAGGTGAAAGGTGGAAGGTGGAAGGTGAAAGGTGGAAGGTGAAAGGTGGAAGGTGGAAGGTGGAAGGTGGAAGGTGGAAGGTGGAAGGTGAAAGGTGGAAGGTGGAAGGTGAAAGGTGAAAGGTGAAAGGTGGAAGGTGGAAGGTGGAAGGTGGAAGGTGAAAGGTGGAAGGTGGAAGGTGGAAGGTGGAAGGTCGTACCTTCCTCCGGCTGCTCCTGTTTGTCCTCCTCCTGCGTCTCGTCTTGAGGGGGAGGAGCCAACTCCTCATCCTCCTCTTCATCTGGAAATATACATATATATACATATATATACATACATATATACATACATAATACTAATACATGATACTATCATTACTACCTCCCCTTGAGGTAAATATATACAATACTACATAAATATATACATATGTATACATACATATATACATACATAATACTAATACATGATACTATCATTACTACCTCCCCTTGAGGAGGAGGAGCCAACTCCTCATCCTCCTCTTCATCTGGAAATATATACAATACTACATAAATATATACAAATATATACATATATAATGTCACACTTGTGTGGGTAGTATGAAAACCGGGAAAAACATAGAAAATAACCTCCAGGCAGTCCTTGATGCAGAGATGCTGTTTGTCTTTATTCACACAGACCAAAACAAAGGTATTTACAGACTGGACAGGTGGCGCTAGCTCCTCCCACTGGAACACGCCACCCTGAATTGATTCCACAATTACACCAGTACTGACGGCAGACTGTTGGGCGACCTCGCCCTAAAGGCATCTGCCTGGGTGACCTCGCCCTAAACACATCCTCCTGGGTGACCTCGCCCTAAACGCATCCTCCTGGGTGACCTCGCCCTAAACACATCCGCCTGGGTGACCTCGCCCTAAACACATCCGCCTGGGTGACCTCGCCCTAAACACATCCGCCTGGGTGACCTCGCCCTAAACACATCCGCCTGGGTGACCTCGCCCTAAACGCATCCTCCTGGGTGACCTCGCCCTAAACACATCCTCCTGGGTGACCTCGCCCTAAACACATCCGCCTGGGTGACCTCGCCCTAAACACATCCGCCTGGGTGACCTCGCCCTAAACACATCCGCCTGGGTGACGGAAGACTGCTGGGCGACCTCGCCCTAAACGCATCCTCCTGGGTGACCTCGCCCTAAACGCATCCTCCTGGGTGACCTTGCCCTAAACACATCCGCCTGGGTGACGGCAGACTGCTGGGCGACCTCGCCCTAAACGCATCCTCCTGGGTGACCTCGCCCTAAACACATCCGCCTGGGTGACGGCAGACTGCTGGGCGAGCGCTGGCGCTTTGGAATGGGGGGTCAGATCTTTGGAATGGGGGGTCAGATCTTGATTTTTGGGCCTGTGTTCTACATTCTATTTAAATTAGCCTATATATATTTTAAATAATTTTTATCCCACGATTTTGTAACCCATTTTTCACCCCTGTAATGTGATCCTGGGCTCTACACACCCTCCGCCAACCTGGGGAGAGCAACGGACCTGGGGAGAGCAACCTGGGGAGAGCAACGGACCTGGGGAGAGCAACGTGGGGAGAGCAACGGACTTGAACTCATGCTTCCCTCATGCCTGAGTGTCCAAGTTGCTCCTTTTCACCTGACAGGGGGGAGTTTCCCTGGTTGGACGTAGCGCGTGGAAGGAACACGTTATTCCAACCAGTTCCTTTCCCCTCCATCAGGCGCCCCGGCTGGCCAGGGGGAGGCAGTTTAGAGACCAGGATTACTGCATGTTTTTTGTGAGGGTACCTACCCTAGGGGACACGGGGAGAACATGTGAGGGTACCTACCCTAGGGGACACGGGGAGAACATGTGAGGGTACCTACCCTAGGGGACACGGAGAGAACATGTGAGGTATCTACCCTAGGGGACACGGGGAGAACATGTGAGGGTACCTACCCTAGGGGACACGGGGAGAACATGTGAGGGTACCTACCCTAGGGGACACGAGGAGAACATGTGAGGTATCTACCCTAGGGGACACGGGGAGAACATGAGAGGGTACCTACCCTAGGGGACATGGGGAGAACATGTGAGGGTACCTACCCTAGGGGACAGGGGGAGAACATGTGAGGGTACCTACCCTAGGGGACACGGGGAGAACATGTGAGGGTACCTACCCTAGGGGACACGGGGAGAACATGTGAGGGTACCTACCCTAGGGGACACGGGGAGAACATGTGATGGTACCTACCATAGGGGACACGGGGAGAACATGTGAGGGTACCTACCCTAGGGGACACACGATAAATTATATTTTAACCTTTGCATAAGACTGGTCCAGTGTGTGTGTGTGTGTGTGTGTGTGTGTGTGTGTGTGTGTGTGTGTGTGTGTGTGTGTGTGTGTGTGTGTACCTTTAGTGTGTGTGTGTGTGTGTGTGTGTGTGTGTGTGTGTGTGTGTGTGTGTGTGTGTGTGTGTGTGTGTGTGTGTGTGTGTGTGTGTGTGTGTGTGCGTGCATGTACCTTTAGTGTGTGTGTGTGTGTGTGTGTGTGTGTGTGTGTGTGTGTGTGTGTGTGCGTGCGTGCATGTACCTTTAGTGTGTGTGTGTGTGTGTGTGTGTGTGTGTGTGTGTGTGTGTGTGTGTGTGTGTGTGTACCTTTAGGCCGGTTTTAGACTGCAGTCACATAAAGTCAGATCCGATTCAAATCCGATTTTTTGTCAAATACGATCTTTTGGCCCGGTCATTCACACTACCGTTTGCAAGTGACCAGATCCGATCTGTGCATTCAGACTGATTTTAACAACTCAACGCAAAGCCGCCCGCATCGACATATCTGCTTTGGTAACAGAGTTGTTTTTTTCCGGTTTGCAATGCCGTCAGCCCGTTGATCAATATCACTCACTCACACACACACACACACACACACACACACACACACACACACACACACACACACACACACACACACACACACACACACACACACACACACACACACACACACACACACACACACACACACACACACACACACACACACACACACACACACACACACACACACACACCATTAGGCCTACTGTATTTTTTTGGACCCACATTAATGAATGAAATTAAAAAAGAACACCCCCCCTCCCCCGCAGTAGGCCTACAATTGCACAAATGAACCTCAGCTGCGTGGATCTCAGCTGATTTCATTCCACAGTGGCGAGGCGCACAAAGTGATGCCTTTCATCATAACATTTAAATATTAAAACGGCGGAAGTAAACACATATGTTTAGCTGTACATTAGCTATCCAACTTAATTTAACGTTGCCATTGTTTAATATGTTGATAGAGCATGGGATTGTCTGTGAGGGAAGGTTTTTGAAACATCGGGTTTCATGGATCATGTGCGCTGCGGCTGCTGCGGCCTCGTTATTAAACACTACGTAATTAATGTTCACTGCATTAACATCAAGTTCCATATGTTGTCCACCATGTCCACGTAATGTTACAGTAGGCTACCTGGCTACAGGCTTATTTGGTCACAAACATGTTTAGTTGTAGGCTTGTAGCCTATATTCCATCGTGCCGTGCATCATTGATTATGTTGTCCAAAAGAACAGATCTGCAAGCTATCAACACGCCATGAAACGGCGTGTCGACAGCTTGTATGTCTGTTTTTTGGGGGGTACGGGGTTAGCCGACCCGACGCACGTTACGCATTGGAACAAGCCATGGGTTTGGAGGCTGATTGATGTAAACCGTAAACTTACAGTATTAGATATTTAATAGCATATTTAAAGTTGTCACTTGTCTTTTTGGCATCGGGACTACGAGCCCTCCTTTCTATTTTAACCAACAACAATCTCACATTGCAGATAGGACCGCGTGTAGCTGTTCTCTACTTCTCTACCATTCCGCGAGAAATATCCAAATAAACAGCCTTGTTTCTGTAGCCTACATTTTGAGAAGTTTAGGCGCTCTGTAATGAAGTCACGTCAGTAGCGCTCGGGTCGCGCTGCGGGTGACGTTTGGACAGTTTGATATGTGACTCAGGTCACTTCATGTGGTCGTTGCATTCAGACTGAGACAGATCAACTCAGATCGGATATAAATCGGATTTGAAACCACCTCTGCATGTGACTCAAGTCACATTTGAAAAAATCGGATTCCATGTGACCTGTCTGCATTTAGCCTTATTTAAGCAAATCGGATTTATATCTTGAAGTGACACAGATCTGATTCAGGCTAGATTCAGGCTAGATGTGGCTGCCAGTGTAAAGCAGGCCTTAGTGTGTGTGTGTGTGTGTGTGTGTGTGTGTGTGTGTGTGTGTGTGTGTGTGTGTGTGTGTGTGTGTGTGTGTGTGTGTGTGTGTGTACCTTTAGTGTGTGTGTGTGTCAGAGTGTCTCCGGTGGTCTGGGTCTCCTTGCTGTAAGCAACATTCTCCTTCGGCTGGAAGTCAACCTGAGTCAGCTTAGACATGGAGAGGTGCACGGCTGCTCTCCTGCACGCACGCACGCACGCACGCATGCACACACGCACGCACGCACGCACACACACACGCACACACGCACACAGGAATAAACAGAACATGGAGTGAAGTAACAGAAAACCAAACTCTAAACCAACCCATAAATCCTCTGTTCCTGTTACTGCCCCCCCCCCTCCCCCCCTGTACACAAACCACTGAGTTTATTACAATAATTTACTGTCCTCCCCCCCCTAGTTTTAATTAGCCACACCCTAACATTTAGTTTTAATTAGCCACACTCTAACATTTAGTTTTAATTAGCCACACCCTAACATTTAGTTTTAATTAGCCACACCCTAACATTTAGTTTTAATTAGCCACACCCTAACATTTAGTTTTAATTAGCCACACCCTAACATTTAGTTTTAATTAGCCACACCCTAACATTTAGTTTTAATTAGCCACACCCTAACATTTAGTTTTAATTAGCCACACCCTAACATTTAGTTTTAATTAGCCACACTCTAACATTTAGTTTTAATTAGCCACACCCTAACATTTAGTTTTAATTAGCCACACCCTAACATTTAGTTTTAATTAGCCACACCCTAACATTTAGTTTGAATTAGCCACACCCTAACATTTAGTTTTAATTAGCCACACCCTAACATTTAGTTTTAATTAGCCACACCCTAACATTTAGTTTTAATTAGCCACACCCTAACATTTAGTTTGAATTAGCCACACCCTGATGTGAACGAACGCCTGGACCACAATGGAAACAAGTGTTGTGTTATCCTTTTAGCATAAGCTACAGTAAAAGGTCAAAGGTCAAAGGTGTTATCCTTTTAGAAAAACCCAAAGGTCATGCAACACGTGCACACACACACACACACACACACACACACACACACACACACACACACACACACACACACACACACACACACACACACACACACACACACACACACACACACACACACACACACACACACACACACACACACACACACACACACACACACACACACACACACACACACACACACACACACACACACACACCAGTACCCCAGGTGAAGCTCAGAGTCGGAGTGCAGTTGCAGAGTGGACGGGTCAGGATCCCAGTGCAACGTCCTGATGGCGCAGTACCACCGCACAACACCAGGGGGAGCCAGTTAGTAGAGAGAAACACAGAGAGAGAGCGATAGCAGGGAGGGGCAGTGAGACAGGAAACAAAGAGAGCAGGAAGACAGCGTCCGAGGTACAGACAGACAGACAGACAGGCAGGCAGGAAGGCAGGAAGGCAGGAAGGCAGACAGACAGACAGACAGACAGACAGACAGACAGACAGACAGACAGACAGACAGGGAGACAGACAGACAGACAGACAGACAGACAGACAGACAGACAGACAGACAGACAGACAGGGAGAAAAGAGAGAGACAGTTTAATGTAGAAACAGAGCATGCTTGTGAAGAGGTGTTGTTTCAAACTGTGTTCATTTTGTCGACAAGTTTTCCTCACTGACGAAAACTACATAAATTAAAACTACATAAATTAAAACTACATAGCAACTAGATTAAAACTAGTATAGCTATAGGATGACTAAAACTATGACTTTTGTTGTTAAAAAAAACTAGACTAAAATGTCAGGGAGGGACTAGTGGAGAAGAGATCCAGTAGAACTAAATGTCAGGGAGGGACTAGTGGAGAAGAGATCCAGTAGAACTAAATGTCAGGGAGGGACTAGTGGAGAAGAGATCCAGTAGAACTAAATGTCAGGGAGGGACTAGTGGAGAAGAGATCCAGTAGAACTAAATGTCAGGGAGGGACTAGTGGAGAAAAGATCCAGTAGAACTAAATGTCAGGGAGGGACTAGTGGAGAAGAGATAGAACTAAATGTCAGGGAGGGACTAGTGGAGAAGAGATCCAGTAGAACTAAATGTCAGGGAGGGACTAGTGGAGAAGAGATCCAGTAGAACTAAATGTCAGGGAGGGACTAGTGGAGAAGAGATCCAGTAGAACTAAATGTCAATGTATTTATGCTTCTGAAAATAGCAGATTTACAAGCTTGTAGATCTGCTATTTGCAGGCATTATGACGCCATCAAGTCCCGCCAACATAAACTTTAGTCGACTAAATCAACTGAGACTTAGTCGACTAAACGTAGACTAAAACTAAAGCACTTCAGAATAAAATTTGACTGAGACTAAAATAACTCTGACGTCAAAATTAACACTGGTTAGAAACACTTTTATTAGGAAATAATTAAAAGTGGGTCAAAGTTCACCAGAGGAGGGTCAGCAATTTCAGCCAATCAGGAGAGGGGACCCTAAAACTCACTCCCCCTTCAATGTGTTAAGGGTCCATTTGGTTCCATGTGTTACACTCTCAGAGTCACAGACCCGTAAGGGTCCATTTGGTTCCATGTGTTACACTCTCAGAGTCACAGACCCGTAAGGGTCCATTTGGTTCCATGTGTTACACTCTCAGAGTCACAGACCCGTAAGGGTCCATTTGGTTCCATGTGTTACACTCTCAGAGTCACAGACCTGTAAGGGTCCATTTGGTTCCATGTGTTACACTCTCAGAGTCACAGACCTGTAAGGGTCCATTTGGTTCCATGTGTTACACTCTCAGAGTCACAGACCCGTAAGGGTCCATTTGGTTCCATGTGTTACACTCTCAGAGTCACAGACCCGTAAGGGTCCATTTGGTTCCATGTGTTACACTCTCAGAGTCACAGACCTGTAAGGGTCCATTTGGTTCCATGTGTGCACGCACGCACGCATGCACACACGCACGCACGCACGCACGCACGCACGCACGCACGCACACACGCAGGCGCGCACGCACGCACGCACGCAGACACACGCACACACACACGCACGCACGCACGCACGCACGCACGCACGCACGCACGCACGCACGCACGCACGCACGCACGCACGCACGCACGCACGCACCAACACACACACACACGCACGCACGCACGCACGCGACGCACGCACGCACGCACGCACGCACGCACGCAGACACACGCACACACACACGCACGCACGCACCAACACACACACACACACACGCACGCATGCGTACCTGGGTCCTTGGTTCCCGTCAGCAGAGTCCTGGCTTCCTGCGTCGCTGCCCACTGATTTGTTGGAAGGCGACATGGGGGCGGGGACTAGGTAACGAAACAGATCGTCTGTTACTGTCACCCGAAGGCCGCCAGGCTCTACTGAGCATGTGCAGTACGGTCATGTGACAAGGTCATGTGACACCGGCATGCACACGGACGGACGGACGGCGGTTTGGGGGAAGGGTGAGCGTGCACGTACGGGCGTGCACGAGGAGAGAGGAAGGAGTGAGGAGAGATAGAGAGAGAGAGA
This sequence comes from Electrona antarctica, assembly GCF_951216825.1. Taxonomy (NCBI): domain Eukaryota; kingdom Metazoa; phylum Chordata; class Actinopteri; order Myctophiformes; family Myctophidae; genus Electrona; species Electrona antarctica. Next base: position 53,239 of record NW_027637154.1, on the reverse strand, counting down.
GACAGAGAGAGAGAGAGAGAGAGAGAGAGAGAGAGAGAGA
>NW_027637154.1:30000-52999 GCF_951216825.1 Electrona antarctica | reverse complement strand
GTCAGCTCCACCCAGCTGATGGGCTAATTACACTCTGGTTCAGCTCCACCCAGCTGATGGCTGATTTACACTCTGGTTCAGCTCCACCCAGCTGATGGCTAATTACATTCTGGTTTCAGCTCCACCCAGCTGATGGCCTGATTACACTCTGGTTCAGCTCCACCCAGCTGATGGCTGATTACCGTCTGGTTCAGCTCACCCAGCTGATGGCTGATTACAGTGTATCAGAGACGGTCGTTGTCTGCGGTTTTCGCAGCGCTGGTGTCAGGGTTCGTTCACGTTATCAATAACAGACAGATCTACAAGCTCTCAACGTGTTGCAAAGGGCGCTGCAGAGACCGGCGCATCTGCGCTGACGCGACGCGCTGCGTTAAGAGCTTGTGGATCTGTCTTTTTTTAGACTCGCGACCCGCTAAACTGTAATCACATTGCACGAATATATCGTCTATTGGCGATCTTTGGCAGACGATGGGCGATGGGAAAACTTTGCTATATCGCCCAACCTTAGTGCTTTCATGTGAAATGAACCCATTCTGAAAACTGTTAATTTGTAAATACTTCAATCAATCAATCAATCAATCAATCAATCAATCCAGCCCTGCCTAGGGTGTAGGGCTGCACGATTAAATCGTGATTTTTGGATTTGGACGATGTCAAAAAAGAAAATTGTTTTTCCCTTTAACTAGGGTATTTACGGTAAATCTCTCTTGCACTCGCCAGCGGGCTGCCGTAGTTACTACCGTAGTTACTACCGTAGTTACTACCGTAGTTACTACCGTAGTTACTCTGTCACGATTCACCTAACCCACGATTCAATTCAATTCAACACGATTCACCTAACCCACGATTCAATTCAATTCAACACGATTCACCTAACCCACGATTCAATTCAATTCAACACGATTCACCTAACCCACGATTCAATTCAATTCAACACGATTCACCTAACCCACGATTCAATTCAATTCAACACGATTCACCTAACCCACGATTCAATTCAATTCAACACGATTCACCTAACCCACGATTCAATTCATTCAACACGATTCGATTCGATACGATTTTCGATACGATTCAATGGATATTTTTAAAAACCTCCTATTTTCCAGCACAAGAGACTTATTGCCATATTATACATTCATGTATTTATTATATCTTTAATTCAGCTAATGTGTCTAATATGCAAATTATCTCATTAACTATGCGCAATACAAAAATGTACCAAGCAGAATTAATTCTACAAAAATCATATTAAAAGTTGTTTCACACCCGGTAATCAGGTTGTTAATTAACAGGTTGTTGTCACACCCTTGGGGCACCTGCGCGCCCCAAGGGTGGGTGGCCCTCAAATTTGCTCCAGCCCGGGGGGCCCTCAGCAAGGTAAATCCGGCTCTGCACCCGGTAATCAGGTTGTTATATTATTATTATGATGTTATGTTATGTATGTTATGTTATGTTATGTTATGTTATGTTATGTTATGTTATGTTATGTTATGTTATTAATCAGGTTGTTATTACCCTATAGGGTCACTAGGGGGCAGCATGGTAATATGAGGTGTTTTACTCACATCTTTCTTCTTCTTCTCTTCCTCTTTTCTCTTCTTCTCTTCTCTGATCTGAGCGATGCGTTGCTTCTTCCTCTCTAGCTCCGCCTTCAGCTCACTCTTATCTGACATGGTACTGTGAGACAGACAGGCAGAGAGACAAACAGACAGGCAGAGAGACAGACAGACAGGCAGAGAGACAGACAGGCTCTTATCTGACATGGTGCTGCAGACAGACAGGCAGAGAGACAGACCGGCTCTTATCTGACATGGTGCTGCAGACAGACAGACAGACAGACAGACAGACAGACAGACAGACAGACAGACAGACAGACAGACAGACAGACAGACACATTGATGCGTGTGTAATAATAAAGCTCAAAGGACTGATTCCCCCCCCTCCTCAGTAGGGTGGGGGTCAGTGACTCACTGGACAACCGCCGTAGTCTGAAAACCCACCTCTTCAGACTCCATCATGGCCGTAGCCCCTCCCTTAGCCCGTAGCCCCTCCCCTAGCCCGTAGCCCCTCCCCTAGCCCGTAGCCCCTCCCCTAGCCCCTCCCTTAGCCCGTAGCCCCCCCCCCTAGCCCGTAGCCCCCCCCTAGCCCGTAGCCCCTCCCCTAGCCCGTAGCCCCTCCCTTAGCCCATAGCCCCCCCCCTAGCCCCTTAGATAGCACTTTATGTAGACTTAGATAGCATTTTAAACAGACTTATAGCATGTTACGTAGACAGCACTAGAACAGCACTAGAATTGCATTGTATGTAGTCATAGCACTTCATAGTACATATGTATAGTATAGTATAGTATAGTATAGTATAGTATAGTATAGTATAGTTTCATTATATAGATATTCCACTGTTACGTTCTTAGCTTACGCATGTTTCATGATCACTACTTTTTATATATGTGATGTAATGCCATGCTTTTTGTTCTTGCTTAATGTGTTCTTGTGTAAATCGCTCTGGATTAAGAGCGTCTGCTAAATGCCTAAATTGTAAATTGTAATTGTATCATTTCTCGTGACACTTCACATCACCATGTATGGTGACGCTCGGCTCCATATATGGCCGTCTCCATATATAAAGATCACGACACTGACCTCATCAAACCCTGGATAGCCTATAGATCTGCATATATGGAGCCGGCCAGCAACTCTACATCTGACCTCAAACCCTTAGATCTCCATATATGGAGCTGGCCTGTTCTGACATTCCATATGTTGATCCTTCCCCATCCATCCTTCCTCTTCGATGTCTCCCTGTTGACTGATACCTGTCCATTTAAACTCTAGACGGGCCTGTTGACTGACACCTGTCCATTTAAACTCTATACGGGCCTGTTGACTGATACCTGTCCATTTAAACTCTAGACGGGCCTGTTGACTGACACCTGTCCATTTAAACTCTAGACGGGCCTGTTGACTGATACCTGTCCATTTAAACTCTAGACGGGCCTGTTGACTGACACCTGTCCATTTAAACACTAGACGGGCCTGTTGACTGATACCTGTCCATTTAAACTCTAGACAGGCCCGTTGACTGATACCTGTCCATTTAAACTCTAGACGGGCCCGTTGACTGATACCTGTCCATTTAAACTCTAGACGGGCCCGTTGACTGATACCTGTCCATTTAAACTCTAGACGGGCCTGTTGACTGATACCTGTCCATTTAAACTCTAGACGGGCCTGTTGACTGATACCTGTCCATTTAAACTCTAGACGGGCCTGTTGACTGATACCTGTCCATTTAAACTCTAGAAGGGCCTGTTGACTGATACCTGTCCATTAAACTCTAGACAGGCCTGTTGACTGATACCTGTCCATTTAAACTCTAGACGGGCCTGTTGACTGATACCTGTCCATTTAAACTCTAGACGGGCCTGTTGACTGATACCTGTCCATTTAAACTCTAGACGGGCCTGTTGACTGATACATGTCCATTTAAACTCTAGACGGGCCTGTTGACTGATACCTGTCCATTTAAACTCTAGACGGGCCTGTTGACTGATACCTGTCCATTTAAACTCTAGACAGGCCTGTTGACTGATACCTGTCCATTTAAACTCTAGACAGGCATGCCCTAAAGTTATTATTGCAGCCGCAACTGGCAGCCGGTTCTCAAATGGCCCAAGAACATGTCCCCACTACCACCCTTAGATCTCCATATATGTTGATCTGACCTCATCAAACCCTGTACACTCAAGACACTGCCCCCGCTGCCACGCTTGGATCTATATGGAGCTGACCTGTTCTGACGTTCCATATGTTGACCTGACCTCATCAAACCCTGTACACTCAAGACACGCTCCATATATGGCCAGTACAGAATTCATTCCATGGTGCCCAGATTATGTTACATATTGGTTCATAGATTAACTGTGTTGTGTATATCAATGTGTAGGTTTTAAGGTTAAGGATGAATTATTAAACTGCTTCATATGAAATGTGTAGATTGAATATTATTTAATGCTTTGAAAGTCCATCGGCTCAGAAAGCCATGATTGATGGAACATTTTTAACTAAAATATTTTCTTCTGGGGGGTCCCTGGAACTACATATTTTGAGATGGGGGTCCGTGGCCCAATAGAGATAATTCTGGGGGTCCTTGACATGAAAAAGGTTGAGCACCACTGACATAGAAACATAGGTTTTTCAGAAAAATGTTAGTATTTAGAAGCCTTTTTTTTAATCGACCTCAGTCCAAAATGGGTTAATGTTTTACAGAGTAGCCTTTTGACATGAATATAATAATAATAATCAGCCTTTTGACATGAATATAATAATAACTGATTCAGTATCATGTGAAGAACAACAACAAAGCTGTCTTTATGTCTGTGTTCCATGACGTCACCACCATGTCTAACGACAGACAGCCTGCGGACAGAAACGGAACAGATCTACAAGCTGTGGACCCTAGAGTTATAAAGGATGGACGCAGCTTGTAGATCTGCTCTGTGCCCTGCTAGCTCAGACCGTTAGCCGCCTAGCTAATAATAACAACGGACCGTTACAATGTAGCCGTATTAGAACACAATGCAACCTAACGGCCGTTACAATGTAGCCGTTAGAAGTTAGAACACAATGCAACCTAACGGTTGTGAAGCTAATAATAATACCGTTACAATGTAGCCGTTAGAACACAATGCAACCTAACACCGGTAAACTATTACACTAATTACTACATCATAATTAATTACCTGTCTTAATGACGCAGTTCGCCAGGTGATAATAATGTGCAGATTGGATTAAAATTAAAACATTAAAAGGGTTTATTTTAACAGACGGAAACCAAATGGACGCTGCTGCTGATGATGCTGGACCTTCTGACAGGAGCGGTGTTGTTGTTGTTGCCAGGTTTTGCCAGAGAGAAACAAGCAAACCAGGTCTGTGAAAACAAGCCCAAAACTATAGGCTGTTGAAAATAGCCGATCTACAAGCTCACAACGCATCGCCATGCGACGCGTTGTGAGCTTGTGGATCGGCTATTATCAACAAAACAAATATTGGAGAAAAAAGCGACAAATGTGGAATAGACAGATACATTTTAATCTGGGGGTCCTTCATGGAGGGGGGGGGGGGGGGGGGGGGGGAGTCCTTGATGTGAGAATCACTCATGGTTTTAAATAGCTCTGGTCCATAGCTCTAATGCGTAAGCACATTAGAGCTATTGATTGATTGATTGAAAATTGTATTAACAGTTTGCAGAATTACAGTACATTTCAAGCACAAACTCAATACAAAGGCTGTTAACTGTGAGTGGACGACCCAATTAAGCATTACACTTGTTTACAACAGGGTCCACCATGTTCAATTCATCAAAACATTTAGAGACGTACAAATAGACATTTCTATATAGACAAAGAACAGAACAGGAATTCATCATAAAGGAGGTAAAAAGGGAAAAGAAACATATACAGTGAGGGGAAAAGGGGGGGGGGGGGGCGGTGGGGGGGATTCAGATTTTACGGGGGCCAGTTTCGAATTCCAGCCATCCGTAGGTGCCCTTTGAGAGCGGTTTTGAAGGAGTCAAGGGATTCGCATGTCTTAATGACTGTTGGTAGGGTGTTCCACATTTTGGTGGCATAGGAGCGAAAAGAATTTAGTCCCTTGTTTGTGCCGAATCTGCGTTGTACATGGTTCGTTGCACTCCCTCTGGTGTTGTGGGTGTGGACTTTGTTGACATTAAGGAAGTATCTAGACAGGTACATGGGTATCTTGGTGGAGTATCGAATCTTGTGGACCAGACCCATTGCAAGGTGCTGGCTTCAGTCCAATGGAGGCTCTCCTACATAGACCTCTATTGGTGAAGAGCATAGCGAACAGTGACAAAGTCCTGGACCGGAAAGAATGCACTGGACTCATATCAGGGCAACAGCCCAGCTTTAATGATCTTAAATCCCTTTATTTTAGATCTTTTTTTAGTAATAGTACAACATAAACATTAAAGAGACTTTAGTTGTTACTGTACAATACATTAAAACAGTTGCCATGTTGCACACATAGAATTTGCTGATATTTGTGCCGCCCTCGTTGAAAACAATGCAAATAAATGCAAAGAAAATACAGTGCCCTCTTTTTCCATTGAATTGTCAACAGTCTCGAGAGACTAACAGGGATTCACTCGACTCACGATACGGTTTTTCACAACACACATTTATTTGCCAAATAACTACTGATTATTTTTCAAAGTTATTTCTCTTACACAATTACAGTATTTTCTTTACAATTTCTTTAAAATGTTAAAATTTCATTTGTTTTAATCAATTCATTACAGAGATCCTGCATGTTCTTCTCTTTATGAGGGGCGCCCTGAAGGTTTGTTTGTCTAGAAAAACATTAAAAACGCCATTAACAATGAACAGAGTTTAATGCTTGTTTTGTCTGTCTCTGAGCAAATCTGCATGTCAGAGAAGGCGTTGGGGTGTATTTATCTATCTACTCTTCATCCACGTCGGGCTCTACGAAGGCGTTGGGGTCGTACAGATCTCGTTTCCAGTCGTAAGGGTCAAACAAAGGGCTTATCTTCTCCTGGGCAGGTTCGACCACCGCCTTCACCTCCTCCTCCTTGACGGGGGGCGTGGCCTCTGCTGGCTCCGCCTCCAGCGTGGTCTCTTGGGCGACGCCCACGCGGGGGGGGTGGTCGATGAGGCAGTCGGGGTCCCAGTAGGGGTCGCAGTCGTACTCCATGCCTTTGACCGGGGGGGGAGGAGGAGGGGGAGGGGGAGGAGTTGTCGGGGCTGGCTCCACCTTTACTGGTGCAGGGGGAGGAGCCTGGGTGGCGGCCTCGGCGAGTAGCTCCTCCTCCGTCTTGGGTCTGCAGGGTAGAGATTAAAGGAGACATTTAAACCCATGCATACCCGGAAAAACCCGATAACAAGCTTATCGAGTACCCGTTATCGACCCGGTATCGATAAGCTTCGGGCTTATCGAGTACCCGGTATGGATAAGCTTCGGGCTTATCGAGTACCCGGTATCGATGAGCTTCGGGCTTATCGAGTACCCGGTATCGATGAGATTCGGGCTTATCGAGTACCCGGTATCAATAAGCTTTGGGCTTATCCAGTACCCGGTATCGATAAGCTTTGGGCTTATCGAGTACCCGGTATCGATAAGCTTTGGGCTTATCCAGTACCCGGTATCCATAAGCTTTGGGCTTATCCAGTACCCGGTATCGATAAGCTTCGGGCTTATCCAGTACCCGGTATCGATAAGCTTTGGGCTTATCCAGTACCCGCTATCGATAAGCTTTGGGCTTATCCAGTACCCGGTATCAATAAGCTTTGGGCTTATCGAGTACCCGGTATCGATAAGCTTTGGGCTTATCCAGTACCCGGTATCAATAAGCTTTGGGCTTATCGAGTACCCGGTATCGATAAGCTTCGGGCTTATCGAGTACCCGGTATGGATAAGCTTTGGGCTTATCGAGTACCCGGTATCGATCGTAGATATATAAATGGGTCACACTGACCTGCAGGCTGGGTCGTAGCGCGGGTCACACAGCACCGGGACGCCCCCTGCTGGCAGATAGACGATGCTGGGCCGACACATCTTGTCTTTGGGGTTGCACAGGAAGATGATGTCAGCGTCGGCCAGTGGGTCGAGGGTGGTGGTGGGGGGGGGAGGGGGCTGGGTGGTGGTGGGGGGTGGAGGGGGGGGCTGGGTGGTGGGAGGGGGCGGGGGGGTGGTGGGCTGGACCCCCAGGGCGTTCTGGTAGCTGGAGGCGTCGGCCCCGTGTTCCACCTCTAGGTGGCGCATCTGTTGGTACAGCATCCGGATCCTGTCGATCTCGTACAGCTGGAAAATCACATATAATATAATATCACCACACCACACCACACCACACCACACCACACCACACCACACCACACCACACCACACCACACCACACCACACCACACCACACCACCACCACACCACACCACACTCCACCACACTCCACCACCACACCACCACACCACACCACACCACACCACACCATACCACCACACCACACCACACCACACCACACCACACCACTCCACCACCACACCACACCACACCACCACACCACACCACACCACACCACCACCACACCACCACACCACACCACACCACTCCACCACCACACCACCACCACACCACCACACCACACCACACCACACCACCACCACACCACCACCACCACACCACAACACAACACAACATAAAGTATTATTAACAACAACAACAACAACAACAACAACAATAATAATAATAATAATAATAATAGTATTTAAAGGAACATACTCCTTCAGTGTGTCCGATACTGTTGTAGAATCGGTAGTAACTCTGGAAGTCGGGCGTTCCTCGATACCACTTGGGTTCCACGCTCCTCTTGGGCCGAGAATGAGACAGGAAGTCATTGGCGTGAGTCGAGTCTATCCTCAGGTTTCCTGTTTGAGAACAACAGAAAACAAACAAAGGTGGCGCTATGAGCTTGTAGATCTGCTATTTTTCAATAGCTAAAGAATAGCATAATGCTTAGTTAAAACACCACGCAGGTCACAGCACGGAGCAGATTATAATACTATAACCGCCATATTAGAGCCAATTAAGGCCAGAACCAACACCAAACATAGATGCATATCAGTCATTGGAGTAATGTGGAACTCACTAGATAATGAACTTTAAATGTCCAGCTCAATAAAAACATTCAAGAAACTATATAAAGCAAAGGTCATTGATAGGTATATAGCAATAAATGAATAGTAATGTATGTTAAATATTGTATATTATATAATATATTATAATAATAATAATTATTATTATTATTATTGTTAATGTTGGTACTACCATCATTATAAATATAAATCTTCTGTTTTTTCTTTTTTTTTGTTTAGCTCTGTAATGTAATATTTTAACCTCATTTGCTTTCTATATACATAAACCGTGTACTTCTATTCTACTACTACTTCAAGGTGACTATTTGTATAACTGTTACCGGTAGTTTATTTTATTTCGGTCATTTGTTAAAAACAATACAGTATAACTGTATTGTTTTCAACAAATAAACTACCGGTAACTAAACTAACTATGGTAACCTTTATCTTAAATATAGTATCACTGATCAAATCAACTTAACTTACCTTTAAAACAATGTAATTTAACTCTACTGTATAAATGTATTAATAAAACAATGTCATTTAACTCTACTGTATAAATGTATTAATAAAACAATGTAATTTAACTCTACTGTATAAATGTATTAATAAAACAATGTCATTTAACTCTACTGTATAAATGTATTAATAAAACAATGTCATTTAACTCTACTGTATAAATGTATTAATAAAACAATGTCATTTAACTCTACTGTACCTTGAGCATTCTTTATCTTCACCAGAGACGTTCCTTCTAGCAAATCTACAGCCAGAACAAAGAGGAAGAACAATTTACAAGTGTGCGTGCGTGCGTGCGTGCGTGCGTGCGTGCGTGCGTGCGTGCGTGCGTGCGTGCGTGCGTGCGTGCGTGCGTGCGTGCGTGTTTTACAACAGTGCTGTTTATCTGTTAGGGATGATACAGTTCAGTTCAATCTGCTCATCATTATACAGTTCAGTTCAATCTGCTCATCATTATATTATTATACAGTTCAGTTCAATCTGCTCATCATTATATTATTATACAGTTCAGTTCAATCTGCTCATCATTATATTATTATACAGTTCAGTTCAATCTGCTCATCATTATATTATTATACAGTTCAGTTCAATCTGCTCATCATTATACAGTTCAGTTCAATCTGCTCATCATTATACAGTTCAGTTCAATCTGCTCATCATTATACAGTTCAGTTCAATCTGCTCATCATTATATTATTATACAGTTCAGTTCAATCTGCTCATCATTATACAGTTCAGTTCAATCTGCTCATCATTATATTATTATACAGTTCAGTTCAATCTGCTCATCATTATACAGTTCAGTTCAATCTGCTCATCATTATATTATTATACAGTTCAGTTCAATCTGCTCATCATTATACAGTTCAGTTCAATCTGCTCATCATTATATTATTATACAGTTCAGTTCAATCTGCTCATCATTATATTATTATACAGTTCAGTTCAATCTGCTCATCATTATAGGATTATACAGTTCAGTTCAATCTGCTCATCATTATATTATACAGTTCAGTTCAATCTGCTCATCATTATATTATTATACAGTTCAGTTCAATCTGCTCATCATTATATTATACAGTTCAGTTCAATCTGCTCATCATTAGTACACTGACACTGCGTGAAAAGAGGAGTTAACGGGCAATTATGGACACTGTATTTTGCCGTAAACCTCAAGTTTAGCAGCAATACAGTTAATATACGGTAATATACAGGTGTGATGGTACATATACAGTTAATATACGGTAATAATACAGTTAATATACGGTAATAATACAGTTAATATACGGTAATAATACAGTTAATATACGGTAATAATACAGTTAATATACGGTAATAATACAGTTAATATACGGTAATTATATTACCGGTACAATTCGGGAGTTTACCAGAGTTTGTTGGAAAGTTTAACGGGAGTTTCCTGTAATATACACCTCCGTATTCCATGCTTTTAGTGCAGTAGTACATACCGTACAGTACAGTACAGTACAGTACAGTGCAGTGCAGTACAGTACAGTACAGTACAGTACAGTACAGTACAGTACAGTACAGTACAGTACAGTGCAGTACAGTACAGTACAGTACAGTACAGTACAGTACAGTACCGTGCAGTGCAGTACAGTACAGTACAGTACCGTACCGTACCGTGCAGTGCAGTGCAGTGCAGTGCAGTACCGTACCGTACCGTACCGTACCGTACCGTACCGTACCGTACAGTACAGTAGTATCTGCTCATCCATGTTCTGAACCAGTGGTTCTTTTTGACACCGGGTCCATTATTTATTCTGCATCTGAGTCACCAAACCACCCCCCCCCAACCCCCATGGAACGCCCCCCCCCCCCCCCCCCCCCCTCACCATTTGATGAGTTTTATTTTAGAATAAACTCTACATTCTCTAATTGTGTAGACTTCATGTAATAAATTATAATGCAGATGTTTAACAATAATTTAACTCTTGAGAGCATAAAATGAAACCAAGATCTATAAGGGTCCATTTGGTTACCAGCTTTCCATAGTTTAGCTGCATGGGTTGATGGGGACCACCTGGAACCCCCTCAAGGACCCCTGGGGGTCCCCGGACCACTGGTGACCACCTGGAACCCCCTCAAGGACCCCTGGGGGTCCCCGGACCACTGGTGACCACCTGGAACCCCCTCAAGGACCCCTGGGGACCACCTGGAACCCCCTCAAGGACCCCTGGGGGTCCCCGGACCACTGGGGACCACCTGGAACCCCCTCAAGGACCCCTGGGGGTCCCAGGACCACTGGGGACCACCTGGAACCCCCTCAAGGACCACTGGGGGTCCCCGGACCACTGGGGACCACCTGGAACCCCCTGTAGGACCCCTGGGGGTCCCCGGACCACTGGGGACCACCTGGAACCCCCTCAAGGACCCCTGGTTGAAAACAACTGTTCTTTTTTTTCTTTTTTTTATCCCACGGTTTTGTAGCCCATTTTTCACCCCTGTGTCAATTATCTAATGTGATCCTGGGCTCTACACACCCTCCGCCAACCTGGGGAGAGCAACGGACTTGAACTCATGCTTCCTTCATGCCTGAGCGTCCAAGTTGCTCCTTTACACCTGACAGGGGGGAGTTTCCCTGGTTGGACGTAGCGCGTGGAAGGAACACGTTATTCCAACCAGTTCCTTTCCCCTCCATCAGGCGCCCCGGCTGGCCAGGGGGAGGCAGTATAGAGACCAGTTTCTTTCCCCTCCATCAGGCGCCCTGGCTGGCCAGGGGGAGGCAGTATAGAGACCAGTTCCTTTCCCCTCCATCGGGCGCCCCGGCTGGCCAGGGGGAGGCAGTTTAGAGACCAGGATTACCACCAGGAAAACCACTTTTCTGGACTTTAGGGTCATGTTGGTTCAGGGTGAAAGGTCAAGGTTCAGGGTGAAAGGTCAAGGTTCAGGGTGAAAGGTCAAAGTGTGTCATTCTACACACCTGGCAGGAACAGAAGGCACCACAGCGCCCTCATCAGGAGAACCTGTGACATCATATCCTCCTTGGAAACTGCAATGACATTAAATACAATCATGTAATATTTTTAGAAGGTCCTCGGTTTTACTTGATCTACAAGCTCACAGCACACTCCTAACACACTGTGAGCTTGTAGATCTAACACACTGTGAGCTTGTAGATCTAACACACTGTGAGCTGCGGCGGTGGATCAGCGGCAGAGTGGCCAGACGGGAGCCGAAAGGTGTCCCGGTTCGATCCCTGTGGGCTCCCCCAGAGTTAGTGTGGAAGTGTCCTTGAGCAAGACTCTGAACCCCTGATTGCTCCTGATGTGCAGGTTTGTGCCTTGCATGGTTTCCTCCACCATCGGTGTGTGAATGTGTGTGTGTGTGTGTGTGTGTGTGTGTGTGTGTGTGTGTGTGTGTGTGTGTGTGTGTGTGTGTGTGTGTGTGTGTGTGCTGCACTGCTGTAACTGATCACTAAACACTCACATTGTAGATCTGCTCTGTCTCACAGCATAGCTGTTCTGTCTCATTCTGTCTCATTCTGTCTCATTCTGTCTCACAGGCACAGCGTAGCTGTTCTGTCTCATTCTGTCTCACATCGTAGCTGTTCTGTCTCATTCTGTCTCACAGCGTAGCTGAGCCAAACACAGACGACGTCAGTTCATAAGTAAGTCCAACTGCTCAGAATACACTCACCTGTTCTGACTCCACATCCACAGTGTAACTCTCTCTAACACAGAGATCACTGCTCACTGCTCACTGCTCACTAAACACTCACCTGCTCCAAATCCACAGTTTAACTCTCTTTAACACAGAGATCAGTTCATAAGAAGCTCTAACTACTCAATAAAACACACCTGTTCTCACATCACCTCCACAATGTAGCTGACTGCAGTAACTCTAAAACGAATAGGCCTTATTAACGTTAAGACAGAAAACACTCACCTCTGTTCTGACACAACGTGAGTATCTGAATAACTCAACACACAGAAAACACTCACCTCTGTTCTGACACAATGTGAGTAGCTGACTAACTCAACACACAGAAAACACTCACCTCTGTTCTGACACAACGTGAGTAGCTGACTAACTCAACACACAGAAAACACTCACCTCTGTTCTGACACAACGTGAGTAGCTGACTAACTCAACACACAGAAAACACTCACCTCTGTTCTGACACAACGTGAGTAGCTGACTAACTCAACACACAGAAAACACTCACCTCTGTTCTGACACAACGTGAGTAGCTGACTAACTCAACACACAGAAAACACTCACCTCTGTTCTGACACAATGTGAGTAGCTGACTAACTCAACACACAGAAAACACTCACCTCTGTTCTGACACAACGTGAGTAGCTGACTAACTCAACACACAGAAAACACTCACCTCTGTTCTGCCTCCACAACGTGAGTATCTGACTAACTCAACACACAGAAAACACTCACCTCTGTTCTGCCTCCACAACGTATAGCTGACTAACTCAATACACAGAAAACTAGAGGTAAGTAAGTACGTCCAACTGCTCACTAAACTGCTCTGTGTTCATTGGCCGTCCAGCTGGGACTCTCTCTCTCTCTCTCTCTCTCTCTCTGTGTCTCTGTCTCAATCTCTCTCTCTCTCTCTCTCTCTCTCTCTCTCTCTCTCTCTCTCTCTCTCTCTCTCTCTCTCTCTCTCTCTACCTCCTGCTACATTTACTCTGATGGAAGTGTGATTTACTACAGTATAAAGTACATTTACTCTGATGGAAGTGTGATTTACTACAGTATAAAGTACATTTACTCTGATGGAAGTGTGATTTTTATTTTTTATTTTTATACGTTTATTTAACAGGGACAATACAAAAAACAATGTATGAAGTTGTAAAACATGAAACCGTTGCATTGTACCTAGGGTTTGTAGCCAAGGCTAATTTGCAACCCCAGTCCCTGGTTAGGCCTTTCTATACATCTAAACATAAAAAACTATCTTTTACTGCTACGCATCTACCTAAAACAATCATTTACATACAAATTTAAATACATCTAATCTAAGTACAAGCAATTACTAAATAAAACGGTTTTAAATGTGCCTAACGTATTAGTGTTCGCACCTCTGGCCCGACTTCAACCAAAGTTTAACTTGTGTAACAGGTGTATCCCTTGGCAGGGCGTTTCACAGGTGTATCCCTTGGCAGGGCGTTTCACAGGTGTATCCCTTGGTAGGGCGTTCCACAGGTGTATTATTTCAGTTGGTAGGGCGTTCCACAGGTGTATCCCTTGGTAGGGCGTTCCACAGGTGTATCCCTTGGTAGGGCGTTCCACAGGTGTATCCCTTGTACTGAGTAAGAGTTCCACAGGTGTATCCCTTGTACTGAGTAAGAGTTCCACAGGTGTATCCCTTGTACTGAGTAAGAGTTCCACAGGTGTATCCCTTGTACTGAGTAAGAGTTCCACAGGTGTATCCCTTGTACTGAGTAAGAGTTCCACAGGTGTATCCCTTGTACTGAGTAAGAGTTCCACAGGTGTATCCCTTGTACTGAGTAAGAGTTCCACAGGTGTATCCCTTGTACTGAGTAAGAGTTCCACAGGTGTATCCCTTGTACTGAGTAAGAGTTCCACAGGTGTATCCCTTGTACTGAGTAAGAGTTCCACAGGTGTATCCCTTGTACTGAGTAAGAGTTCCACAGGTGTATCCCTTGTACTGAGTAAGAGTTCCACAGGTGTATCCCTTGTACTGAGTAAGAAGACTGACCAAATGTGGTGTTACGCTTTGCTACTTTGAGGTTGCCGGCTGCTGATCCCCTTGTGATCCACTAGGTGGTCTATCTGGTCCTGATCCCCTTGTGATCCACTAGGTGGTCTATCTGAGGACAGAGTACTGCTGATCCCCTTGTGATCCACTAGGTGGTCTATCTGGTCCTTTTATCTGCTGATCCCCTTGTGATCCACTAGGTGGTCTATCTGGTCCTGATCCCCTTGTGATCCACTAGGTGGTCTATCTGGTCCTGATCCCCTTGTGATCCACTAGGTGGTCTATCTGAGGACAGAGTACTGCTGATCCCCTTGTGATCCACTAGGTGGTCTATCTGGTCCTTTTATCTGCTGATCCCCTTGTGATCCACTAGGTGGTCTATCTGGTCCTGATCCCCTTGTGATCCACTAGGTGGTCTATCTGGTCCTGATCCCCTTGTGATCCACTAGGTGGTCTATCTGCTGATCCCCTTGTGATCCACTAGGTGGTCTATCTGCTGATCCCCTTGTGATCCACTAGGTGGTCTATCTGGTCCTTTTATCTGCTGATCCCCTTGTGATCCACTAGGTGGTCTATCTGGTCCTTTTATCTGCTGATCCCCTTGTGATCCACTAGGTGGTCTATCTGCTGATCCCCTTGTGATCCACTAGGTGGTCTATCTGATCCCCTTGTGATCCACTAGGTGGTCTATCTGCTGATCCCCTTGTGATCCACTAGGTGGTCTATCTGGTCCTTTTATCTGCTGATCCCCTTGTGATCCACTAGGTGGTCTATCTGGTCCTTTTATCTGCTGATCCCCTTGTGATCCACTAGGTGGTCTATCTGCTGATCCCCTTGTGATCCACTAGGTGGTCTATCTGCTGATCCCCTTGTGATCCACTAGGTGGTCTATCTGGTCCCCTTGTGATCCACTAGGTGGTCTATCTGCTGATCCCCTTGTGATCCACTAGGTGGTCTATCTGGTCCTTTTATCTGATCCCCTTGTGATCCACTAGGTGGTCTATCTGGTCCTTTTATCTGAGGACAGCTGATCCCCTTGTGATCCACTAGGTGGTCTATCTGCTGATCCCCTTGTGATCCACTAGGTGGTCTATCTGGTCCTTTTATCTGCTGATCCCCTTGTGATCCTACTAGGTGGTCTATCTGCTGATCCCCTTGTGATCCACTAGGTGGTCTATCTGGTCCTTTTATCTGCTGATCCCCTTGTGATCCACTAGGTGGTCTATCTGGTCCTTTTATCTGCTGATCCCCTTGTGATCCACTAGGTGGTCTATCTGGTCCTGCTGATCCCCTTGTGATCCACTAGGTGGTCTATCTGCTGATCCCCTTGTGATCCACTAGGTGGTCTATCTGCTGATCCCCTTGTGATCCACTAGGTGGTCTATCTGGTCCTTTTATCTGCTGATCCCCTTGTGATCCACTAGGTGGTCTATCTGGTCCTTTTATCTGCTGATCCCCTTGTGATCCACTAGGTGGTCTATCTGCTGATCCCCTTGTGATCCACTAGGTGGTCTATCTGCTGATCCCCTTGTGATCCACTAGGTGGTCTATCTGGTCCCCTTGTGATCCACTAGGTGGTCTATCTGCTGATCCCCTTGTGATCCACTAGGTGGTCTATCTGGTCCTTTTATCTGATCCCCTTGTGATCCACTAGGTGGTCTATCTGGTCCTTTTATCTGAGGACAGCTGATCCCCTTGTGATCCACTAGGTGGTCTATCTGCTGATCCCCTTGTGATCCACTAGGTGGTCTATCTGGTCCTTTTATCTGCTGATCCCCTTGTGATCCTACTAGGTGGTCTATCTGCTGATCCCCTTGTGATCCACTAGGTGGTCTATCTGGTCCTTTTATCTGCTGATCCCCTTGTGATCCACTAGGTGGTCTATCTGGTCCTTTTATCTGCTGATCCCCTTGTGATCCACTAGGTGGTCTATCTGGTCCTGCTGATCCCCTTGTGATCCACTAGGTGGTCTATCTGGTCCTGCTGATCCCCTTGTGATCCACTAGGTGGTCTATCTGGTCCTGCTGATCCCCTTGTGATCCACTAGGTGGTCTATCTGCTGATCCCCTTGTGATCCACTAGGTGGTCTATCTGGTCCTGCTGATCCCCTTGTGATCCACTAGGTGGTCTATCTGGTCCTGCTGATCCCCTTGTGATCCACTAGGTGGTCTATCTGCTGATCCCCTTGTGATCCACTAGGTGGTCTATCTGGTCCTTTTATCTGCTGATCCCCTTGTGATCCTACTAGGTGGTCTATCTGCTGATCCCCTTGTGATCCACTAGGTGGTCTATCTGGTCCTTTTATCTGCTGATCCCCTTGTGATCCACTAGGTGGTCTATCTGGTCCTTTTATCTGCTGATCCCCTTGTGATCCACTAGGTGGTCTATCTGGTCCTGCTGATCCCCTTGTGATCCACTAGGTGGTCTATCTGGTCCTGCTGATCCCCTTGTGATCCACTAGGTGGTCTATCTGGTCCTGCTGATCCCCTTGTGATCCACTAGGTGGTCTATCTGGTCCTGCTGATCCCCTTGTGATCCACTAGGTGGTCTATCTGGTCCTGCTGATCCCCTTGTGATCCACTAGGTGGTCTATCTGCTGATCCCCTTGTGATCCACTAGGTGGTCTATCTGGTCCTGCTGATCCCCTTGTGATCCACTAGGTGGTCTATCTGGTCCTGCTGATCCCCTTGTGATCCACTAGGTGGTCTATCTGCTGATCCCCTTGTGATCCACTAGGTGGTCTATCTGGTCCTTTTATCTGCTGATCCCCTTGTGATCCTACTAGGTGGTCTATCTGCTGATCCCCTTGTGATCCACTAGGTGGTCTATCTGGTCCTTTTATCTGCTGATCCCCTTGTGATCCACTAGGTGGTCTATCTGGTCCTTTTATCTGCTGATCCCCTTGTGATCCACTAGGTGGTCTATCTGGTCCTGCTGATCCCCTTGTGATCCACTAGGTGGTCTATCTGGTCCTGCTGATCCCCTTGTGATCCACTAGGTGGTCTATCTGGTCCTGCTGATCCCCTTGTGATCCACTAGGTGGTCTATCTGGTCCTGCTGATCCCCTTGTGATCCACTAGGTGGTCTATCTGGTCCTGCTGATCCCCTTGTGATCCACTAGGTGGTCTATCTGGTCCTGCTGATCCCCTTGTGATCCACTAGGTGGTCTATCTGGTCCTGCTGATCCCCTTGTGATCCACTAGGTGGTCTATCTGGTCCTGCTGATCCCCTTGTGATCCACTAGGTGGTCTATCTGGTCCTTTTATCTGAGGACAGAGTACCGCTGGGGTCCGCTGGGGTCATGAACACATTTGAAAATGACCTTTAGTGAAAGAGAATTTGATAAAACTGTCAAAACTAAGCATGTTGTAGTATTATAAACTAAGCATGTTGTAGTATTATAAACTAAGCATGTTGTAGTATTATGCAATGATGCCATTTCATTGGTTTTTTATCCATTATTTTCAGTGCTTGTTTATTGCGAACGCAGTGAGCACTAACTATGAGACCTAGCAGAACACACACACACACACACACACACACACACACACACACACACACACACACACACACACACACACACACACACACACACACACACACACACACACACACAAAACGTAGCTTAAAAAAACTTTACTCTGATGGAAGTGTGATTTACTACAGTATAAAGTACATTTACTCTGATGGAAGTGTGATTTACTACAGTATAAAGTACATTTACTCTATGGAAGTGTGATTTACTACAGTTAAAGTATATACTATACGTTATACTGGAGGATCACTCTGCAGCAAAACTCCTGCGTTCAAAATGGTAGCGTAGAGTAACAGTATCAGGATACTTTAGGGGTAGAGTAGAGTAGAGTAACAGTAGAGTAACAGTATCAGGATACTTTAGGGGTAGAGTAGAGTAGAGTAACAGTAGAGTAACAGTATCAGGATACTTTAGGGGTAGAGTAGAGTAGAGTAACAGTAGAGTAACAGTATCAGGATACTTTAGGGGTAGAGTAGAGTAACAGTAGAGTAACAGTATCAGGATACTTTAGGGGTAGAGTAGAGTAGAGTAACAGTATCAGGATACTTTAGGGGTAGAGTAGAGTAACAGTAGAGTAACAGTATCAGGATACTTTAGGGGTAGAGTAGAGTAGAGTAACAGTATCAGGATACTTTAGGGGTAGAGTAGAGTAGAGTAACAGTAGAGTAACAGTATCAGGATACTTTAGGGGTAGAGTAGAGTAGAGTAACAGTAGAGTAACAGTATCAGGATACTTTAGGGGTAGAGTAGAGTAGAGTAACAGTATCAGGATACTTTAGGGGTAGAGTAGAGTAGAGTAACAGTAGAGTAACAGTATCAGGATACTTTAGGGGTAGAGTAGAGTAGAGTAACAGTAGAGTAACAGTATCAGGATACTTTAGGGGT
Source organism: Electrona antarctica (assembly GCF_951216825.1). NCBI lineage: Eukaryota > Metazoa > Chordata > Actinopteri > Myctophiformes > Myctophidae > Electrona > Electrona antarctica. Next base: position 33,696 of record NW_027637154.1, on the reverse strand, counting down.
AGAGTAGAGTAGAGTAACAGTAGAGTAACAGTATCAGGATACTTTAGGGGTAGAGTAGAGTAGAGTAGAGTAACAGTAGAGTAACAGTATCAGGATACTTTAGGGGTAGAGTAGAGAAGAGTAACAGTATCAGGATACTTTAGGGGTAGAGTAGAGTAGAGTAACAGTAGAGTAACAGTATCAGGATACTTTAGGGGTAGAGTAGAGTAGAGTAACAGTAGAGTAACAGTATCAGGATACTTTAGGGGTAGAGTAGAGTAGAGTAACAGTAGAGTAACAGTATCAGGATACTTTAGGGGTAGAGTAGAGTAGAGTAACAGTAGAGTAACAGTATCAGGATACTTTAGGGGTAGAGTAGAGTAGAGTAACAGTAGAGTAACAGTATCAGGATACTTTAGGGGTAGAGTAGAGTAGAGTAACAGTATCAGGATACTTTAGGGGTAGAGTAGAGTAGAGTAACAGTAGAGTAACAGTATCAGGATACTTTAGGGGTAGAGTAGAGTAGAGTAACAGTAGAGTAACAGTATCAGGATACTTTAGGGGTAGAGTAGAGTAGAGTAACAGTAGAGTAACAGTATCAGGATACTTTAGGGGTAGAGTAGAGTAGAGTAACAGTATCAGGATACTTTAGGCTACGAAGTGTAAAAGTATGCAAACATCAACATGTCAAAATGTTTTCTCAAAGTGGGTTAGTGTGATGGGGGGGGGCATGTGATGGGGGGGGGGGGGGGCATGTGATGGGGGGGGGGGGGGGGGGCATGTGACAACGTGGAACAACATCAGAGCATCAGCCTCGTTATGTTGAACTAACAGGAAGTGATCGTTAAAACCATAAAAAACTTCAAACAGAATCTGTTTCCTCGTAAAACGCTAACAGCAGCTCCCCCCCCCCCCCCTGCCCCCCACCCCCCGCAGAGCGCGGCACAGGACTGATTGGCCTGTCTATGGGAAGCACCTTGCTGGAAAGATCCTGCAGATTTGATTCCAAAAAGAGAATATTATATTCAAAGATTTGCACCACATGTTGTGCCCTGGAGACCCAGGAGGGGTCCCTGGAGACCCAGGAGGGGTCCCTGAAGACCCAGGAGGGGTCCCTGGAGACCCCTTTTACACCTCATGGTTCACAATCCTTTTCATGTCAAGGACCCCCAAATTGAATTAGCCTGTGGACCCCCATTTGAAAAGATATGCCAGGGACCCCCATGAGAGAGGATTTTTACGGCTCTAGCAGTGATTCTCAACCCGTTTAATTTCATGGACCCCCAGTTTGACATGCATTAGTTTACGGACCCCCCATTTAATGGCATTTCTATCGCTGGGACCCCCATTTATATTGTAAAATCAATGTTAATTTAACTCTGAAACACACTGACTATGAAGAAAATAGAAACCTGGCAGTGAATTCATGTCAAAAACAGTGTCTAAACACAACAGAATGAACTCATGGTGTAACTGGGTTAACCCATACACTGTGACTGCAGACGTGGAGACGTTCACTCAGATCTTGACCAAACTTGCCTGGAAGGTAAAAATTAGCCCTCTCTCCCAAAACAGCTGGAAACATCCTTTTAACTTTGTTCTTGACGAGTCCGAAAATGAGAGGGAAGTCGACTCAACTGCTGTTCGACAGAAATGTACACATTATAGAATAGTACATATACTGCTGTGTAGGCTACTGTAGTACATATACTATAGTACATATACTGCTGTGTAGGCTACTGTAGTACATATAGTACATATACTACATACTGTAGTACATATACTGCTGTGTAGGCTACTGTAGTACAGTGGTTGGTTATAGAATAGTACATATACTGCTGTGTAGGCTACTGTAGTACAGTGGTTGAATAGTACATAGAATAGTACATATACTGCTGTGTAGGCTACTGTAGTACAGTGGTTGAATAGTACATATACTGCTGTGTAGGCTACTGTAGTACATTATAGAATAGTACATATACTGCTGTGTAGGCTACTGTAGTACAGTAATAGTACATATACTGCTGTGTAGGCTACTGTAGTACAGTGAATAGTACATATACTGCTGTGTAGGCTACTGTAGTACAGTGGTTGGTTATAGAATAGTACATATACTGCTGTGTAGGCTACTGTAGTACAGTGGTTATAGAATAGTACATATACTGCTGTGTAGGCTACTGTAGTACAGTAATAGTACATATACTGCTGTGTAGGCTACTGTAGTACAGTGAATAGTACATATACTGCTGTGTAGGCTACTGTAGTACAGTGGTTGGTTATAGAATAGTACATATACTGCTGTGTAGGCTACTGTACACATTATAGAATAGTACATATACTGCTGTGTAGGCTACTGTAGTACAGTAATAGTACATATACTGCTGTGTAGGCTACTGTAGTACAGTGGTTGGTTATAGAATAGTACATATACTGCTGTGTAGGCTACTGTAGTACAGTGGTTGGTTATAGAATAGTACATATACTGCTGTGTAGGCTACTGTAGTACAGTGGTTGGTTATAGAATAGTACATATACTGCTGTGTAGGCTACTGTAGTACACTGGTTGAATAGTACATATACTGCTGTGTAGGCTACTGTAGTACAGTGGTTGGTTATAGAATAGTACATATACTGCTGTGTAGGCTACTGTAGTACAGTGGTTATAGAATAGTACATATACTGCTGTGTAGGCTACTGTAGTACAGTGGTTGAATAGTACATATACTGCTGTGTAGGCTACTGTAGTACAGTGGTTATAGAATAGTACATATACTGCTGTGTAGGCTACTGTAGTACAGTGGTTATAGAATAGTACATATACTGCTGTGTAGGCTACTGTAGTACAGTGGTTGAATAGTACATATACTGCTGTGTAGGCTACTGTAGTACAGTGGTTGAATAGTACATATACTGCTGTGTAGGCTACTGTAGTACAGTGGTTGGTTATAGAATAGTACATATACTGCTGTGTAGGCTACTGTAGTACAGTGGTTGAATAGTACATATACTGCTGTGTAGGCTACTGTAGTACAGTGGTTGAATAGTACATATACTGCTGTGTAGGCTACTGTAGTACAGTGGTTATAGAATAGTACATATACTGCTGTGTAGGCTACTGTAGTACAGTGGTTGAATAGTACATATACTGCTGTGTAGGCTACTGTAGTACAGTGGTTGGTTATAGAATAGTACATATACTGCTGTGTAGGCTACTGTAGTACAGTGGTTGAATAGTACATATACTGCTGTGTAGGCTACTGTAGTACAGTGGTTGAATAGTACATATACTGCTGTGTAGGCTACTGTAGTACAGTGGTTGGTTATAGAATAGTACATATACTGCTGTGTAGGCTACTGTAGTACAGTGGTTGAATAGTACATATACTGCTGTGTAGGCTACTGTAGTACAGTGGTTGAATAGTACATATACTGCTGTGTAGGCTACTGTAGTACAGTGGTTATAGAATAGTACATATACTGCTGTGTAGGCTACTGTAGTACAGTGGTTGAATAGTACATATACTGCTGTGTAGGCTACTGTAGTACAGTGGTTATAGAATAGTACATATACTGCTGTGTAGGCTACTGTAGTACAGTGGTTATAGAATAGTACATATACTGCTGTGTAGGCTACTGTAGTACAGTGGTTGAATAGTACATATACTGCTGTGTAGGCTACTGTAGTACAGTGGTTGAATAGTACATATACTGCTGTGT